>NW_010361836.1:0-2048 GCF_000414095.1 Morus notabilis | reverse complement strand
AAAACTCACAAGTATTTGAAAGTGTTTTATGATGCAACACTTGTATTTTTTGGCACTAAATACACCAGTTCCAACTTATATTTTCCAAAAATTATGAACTGCTATGTGACATTGAAAGGAGCCTTGGAAAGTGAAGATGGTTATTTGAAGGATATGGCATGGCAAATGTGGGGAAAGTTTCAGAAGTATTGGTCAGATTTCAGCCCTATTTTATCCATAGCATTGGTATTTGATCCTCGGTATAAGATGCAAATTGTTGAGTTTTTCTACAAGAAGGCTTATGGAGAAAACTCAATTGAGTTGGCATCAATGCGGAACAAGTTGGAGCGCCTTTTTGAAGAGTATAAAGCTAAGTGTGACCAAGGCACAGGTGCAGGTGTATCACCTTCTGTTTTAAAGAAAGAAAGTAAGAATAATGCAGTACCAACTATGGCTGTTGACATCGAAGATGAATTACTCAAGGTAATGTTTATTTCATATATTCCCTAATCTTATTCACTTTGAAATATTGCATATATGTACTTATATTGTCTAAGCATTTTTTTTAATCTTATGTAGGAATTTGATGATCTTGTTGATGATGACTTCTCTGATGTTCCCCAAAAATCTCAATTAGAGCTTCACTTGGATGAGCCTAGGGTAAATAGGAATGCACCTTTAGATATTCTTGCATTTTGGAAGTCAAATCAATTCCGCTATCCTATTCTTGCCATGATGGCTCGTGACATCTTAAGCATCCCGGTATCAACAGTTGCATCAGAGGTAGCATTTAGTAATGGTGATCGTGTGTTGGATCAATTTCGAAGCTCACTTAAGAGTGAAACTGTTGAAGCACTTCTCTGTACTAAAGACTAGTTATTTGGAAATAAAGGTAAAGTATTTTACACTTATCTTTTGAATCGGTTTAGTAAATTTTATTATAGCTATTTCTAAAATTATTATTTTTAAATCTTGTTGGATGTTAACTTAGGTGATCATGATAAGGCATTACTTGAGGATTTGAATGAGATGACAAAGGATGTAGTTTCTCTTAGCTTGAATGATAATGCTCAAGCTTCAAACTCGGTTGCTCTTAACTCTTGAACACTTGGAAGATAATTCTAGCTTTATTATTTAGTTGGAGTTGGTTATCCGATTGAACTTTGTTATTTTATTGGACTTTGGTATGTAGTTAGACGTTATTTTGAAGACATATCTGATTCATGTTGTTTTTAATGTAAATTTAGTGTTTTTAATGTAATTTTAGTGCTTCAAATTGTTTAAAAAAGTGACATATCTATTACAGGTTCGGGTCGATTTCGAGTCAGGAATGCAGGTGAATTTCGAGTCCTAATTCACGGGTTATTGCGTGTCGTGTTAGTGTCAATCCGTGTCTGGACGGGTCGTGTTAGTGTTAGTGTTTTCTCAACCCGTCGTGTCACGGGTCGTGTTAGTGTTGGGAGTTTTTCAAAAAAAAATTTCTTCAAGCCGACACTAACACGACCCGTCGACACGATTTGCCAGCCCTAATTACAAGTAATTGTAGAAAGCTTAAAAAAAAAAACAAAGAAAGAAAGAAAAACTATTACAAGTAATTGTCAGTGCTTTCATGAAAAGAAAAAGAGAGAACATTTTCAATTTAGAAAATAAGAATTCTTCAAAAAATACGCATTTGATGCGACATCGAATAGAAAGCTCCTTTGCAACGAAGCTAATATATTAAAAAAAAAGGACTTTTCCATTTTCATATTCTGCATCATTTAGAAGACGTTTAGTTTATATATTTAGAATCATGATTCAGAATCATTCTTGTTTTACATGTATTTTTTGCGAGAAAAAATACTGTAGAGAATCATAAATCATGATTCATAATCAGAGATGAATGTAGAAAATAAACGTCCCCTTACACTATAGATGCAACAATAGATTGGGCCCGTAGGCTGATTCAGACCCATCCTGACACAATGACAGTGATGGGTTTCAAGACACAATTTAATTTATAAATATTAATAGATTGGACTTGACCAACATATATTGATTTATAGGCCAACCCAGCATAGTATAAAATA
>NW_010361835.1:0-860 GCF_000414095.1 Morus notabilis | reverse complement strand
ACACTCAAGATTTCCACGAACACTAACACATGCACGACGTGAAATTTTTGGAGAAAATTTTCCTCTTCCTCACTCTATAAAATTCGGCTACTATAGCTAGGGAGAGCAAAAATTGTATATCACAAATTTCTACAATCTCTTATTTTATAGAGTAATAATCAGACTCCCATAAGGACTCTTATCTTTATGTCCAAAATAAAGCTTGTTAATTATCTCCCACTTCAAATTTAATTTTAAAACAAAATCCTCTCTCCCTTATCTAATAGGGCTGGCCACGACAGGGATAACAACTCCCTGTGGTAGGCACATATATGCAGGGGATTAGGGCAAGATTAAGCATTTATCCAATAATCTAATTTTGACTCAAATTCAAATTCCAATTTAAGTCAAACTTAAATCAATTTGAATTTCAAATTTAATAAGTTATCAAATAAGTTAATTAGATAACTATGAGGTGCAAACAATTTGAATCTCAAAGGAATTCACACTATGTTGTTCGTTCACACCATGTGAACACCTTCACTGTGTGTTTCAAAATTGAAATTTAAACCTAAACTTAAATAATCACATTATTTGATTTATAATTAATTCTCAATTAATTATCCTTGAGCGTTTTATTTTAGAATTCCATAATTCTAAAATTTAAATTTTGCCCTTAGTGTCTTGTAGAATTACAAGGACGACGCGAGAACTCGTGGATCTATAATTCCGAGCTCCAATAAAATTAAAAATTAATTAGAATCTTTAATTAATTAATTAATTCTATTAATTACAATAGTTACTCCACTATAAACTTAGAATCGCACTCTCATAATTATAGACAGAAATTACTTCTAAACTATGAAGTGTCCATTTGATAT
>NW_010361834.1:0-640 GCF_000414095.1 Morus notabilis | reverse complement strand
TTTTCTTTTCCCCCTTTCCCCTCCCGTGCTCCAGCCCCCCCTTTTTTTTCTTTTTTTTCTTTTCTTTCTTTTTCTTCTTCTCTGGTTCTTCACAAACCTCTCTCTCTCTCTCTCTTTCTCCATTTTCTTCCACCGCCGGCCACCTCTCTCTCCGGGCTTCCTCCCGCCGGCGTCCTCTCTCTCCCTTGCTCTCTCCTTCTGGGTTTCTCTCTCCCTCTCTCTCTCTCTCGGCAGTTGGCCGAAAATCTAAAAAAAAAAAAAAATGAAAAACAGAAAAATTGAGGGAGACGAAGCTCGAGCAACTGATTTGAGGTAAAACCCTTTGAAACCCACTCTTTGATTCGGATTTTAAGCTTGAGAAAGTTTGATTTTGGTTAGATTTGAATAATTTTGAGTTAGGGTTCGAGTTTGAACAGTTATTGTTGGAATTGAATGAAATTTGGGGATTTTTAGTTATTGGACTTGTTTAATTGATTAGAAACTGATTTTGTTAGATTCTGGAGAATATATATGGAAATTGGATTTGAATTGCAGGTTTGGCATTTTTCCTATTTATGCCGGCATGCTGCCAAAATTTTCTCTAGAAACTTGTTTTAAACTGAAATTAAATAGGAAAAACCAAACCTATGAATTGGATTCT
>NW_010361833.1:0-683 GCF_000414095.1 Morus notabilis | reverse complement strand
TAGCAATCCTCTTTTAAAGTAAAAACCAGATTGTCTTCGAATAACACACGTATTCTTCAGATTCTGGACAACAACAATAATCACAAATGTCATTTTATTGAAATGAATTATATTAATTAGGTTTTATTTCAATTGGGAAATGCAGATTAAGATCATTCAAGAGAGAAATCGTTACCTCAAAAATTTAAGATCTCTACGGCATTTCTACTTGCTCCAAAATGTTTCACTGCAGAAATAAAGCAGCTTCAGCTTTCAATCTTCACGGGAGAGAGGAAGTAGAAAAGAGAAATGAAGAAGAGAAAAGGGGGGAGAAAATGGAGAGGGCAAGAAGAGGCTTCAGCCTTCACGGGAGGGGAGGGAGACCGAGAGATTGTGTTTGTGAAGTGTGAATTGAATCCGATTGCTTTGCCCTAATGCCAGTAGGCAGCCACTATCAACAATTTAACACATAGAACTTGGGCTGTTGCATGTTGGGCAGTTGGGCTTGGGCCTAAAGTAAGCAGGTGGTGTATTTCATGCGGGTTGGGTTGGAGATTACGGGTTTTTATTGGGCCAACCCACAATCCGCCCCAAACACTTCGGGCCAGAGGTATAATGGGCCGAAAATTTAAAAATAATGATGCGGGTTGCTTTTTTCGGCTTGGGTTGGGGTGGGTTGGGTTTGCGGGTTGTGCGGGTTTATG
>NW_010361832.1:0-249 GCF_000414095.1 Morus notabilis | reverse complement strand
ACAATAATAGAAAAATTAGAATTCTAACACTTAAAGAAGACATAAAAAAGGGGGGAAGAGATATTTAGCATTACCCTTAGATGAAACATTGGCTGAGAATTTCCATAAGGCAACCTATGTGTAGGCAAATTTCGTTAGTTCCATAACCATGAACATATTAAACAAAGTAGCAGCAAGCTCTCATTCAGACTAAAACATGCAGCATTTTCAAATGGCGAAGATTTGAGTAAGTCATATCTTATATAAAAC
>NW_010361831.1:0-1025 GCF_000414095.1 Morus notabilis | reverse complement strand
GGGTTTGGGGTTTGGGGTTTTGGGTTTAGGGTTTAGGGTTTGGGGTTTACGAATCAGGGTTCAGGGCTCCGGGCTCAGGGCTCAGGGCTCAGGGCTCAGGGTTCGGGGCTCGGTGTTCGGGGTTCAGGGTTCAGGGTTCAGGGTTCGGGGTTCGGGGTTCACGGTTGACGGTTCAGGGTTCAGGGATCAAGCTTTAGGGTTCAGGGTTCAGGGTTCAGGGTTTCAGGGTTCGGCGTTCATGGTTCAGAGTTCATGGTTCACGGTTCAGGGTTCACGGTTCACGGTTCGGGGTTCACGTTTCACAGTTCATTGTTCAGGGTTCAGGGTTCAAGGTTCAGGGCTCAGGGTTTTGGGTTCAGGGTTCAGGGTTCAGGGTTTAGGGTTCAGGGTTAAGGGGTTTACGGGTTTAGGGAGTTTAAGGTTCGGGGTTGAGGGTTCGGGGTTTGGGATTTGGGGTTCGAGGTTCGGGGTTCAGGGTTCTGGGTTTGGGGTTTAGGGTTTAGGGGTTGGGGTTTGGGGTTTAGGGTTTACGGTTTAGGGTTTAGGGGTTAGGTTTTAGGGTTTGGGGTTTAGGGTTTAGGGTTTTGGGTTTAGGCTTTGGGGTTTGGGGTTTGGCTTTGGGGTTTCGGGTTTGGGGTTTAGGGTTTAGGGTTCAGGGTTCAAGGCTCAGGGCTCAGGGCTCGGGGCTCAGGGATCGGTGTTCGGGGTTCGGGGTTCGGGGTTCAGAATTCAGGGTTCAGGGTTCGGGGTCACAGTTGATGGTTTAGGGTTCAGGGATCAAGGTTCAGCCTTCAGGGTTCAGGGTTCGGGGTTCAGGGTTCGTAGTTCGGGGTTCAGAGTTCATGGTTCACGGTTCAGGGTTCACAGTTCACGGTTCTGGGTTCACGGTTCATTGTTCAGGGTTCAGGGTTTAGGGTTCAGGGTTCAGGGCTCAGGGCTCAGGGCTCAAGGCTCGGGGCTTGAGGTTCGGGGTTCGTTGTTTGGGGTTCAGTGTTCGGTGTTCGGGGTTCTGGATACGGGGTTTG
>NW_010361830.1:0-822 GCF_000414095.1 Morus notabilis | reverse complement strand
CAATTTATCAAGATGACTTAAAATAATAGTACTTTTTAACATATAGAGTACAAATGTGGCTTTAAATAGAATTGATCGGTGAGAATTCGAGTTTTGCTACAGTAAAAAGTTCTCACAAACAATCACATCTAACTTTTTTATTACAGTAAAAAGTTCTCACATAAAATCATATCTCAACTCGAATTAAAAACTCGAATCAGCGAACTAAACAGGCCCTAGTCATATACTTACATATTACTAAATTTTAAATATTAAATAATAATTTTCTCAATATAATTGATAAATCATTACTGATATGAGAATTATGTGTAATTACAAGTAATATAAAATGTACTTGCATTTCCTGAAATGTACCGGCCAACGAGGAAATTAGTCCCGAACTTTAGGATGTCCGCGGAGCGACCCAAAATAGAACAGGTCCAAATTTAAAGGTTCACCATAAATAGGGGATTAGGGAAACAAACAAAAAAGAGAAAAGAAAAACCGCAGAAATCAATGGTTCCTTGTTTTTTGGGCTAAAGAAATAAATCCAATTTATATTTTGCCATGTGATTGAAAAAATCTTATAAAATTGGCACATGGTATCTAGCTTTCTAGACATCAAACGCCATTTGTCAAATTAGAATGGGCTGGCCTCGTTCGTTTCGCTGATTTGAGTTTAGAATTTGAGTTGAGATATGATTTTATATAAAAAATTTTTACTATAGTAAAAAAGTTATATGTGACTGTTTATGAGAATTTTTTACTGTAACAAAACTCGAATCAGCGAAACAAACGAGACTAATCTTTCTAAATATTTGGTGTCTGAGATTATTTGTTATA
>NW_010361829.1:0-715 GCF_000414095.1 Morus notabilis | reverse complement strand
AAGAGCTATAAGAGGATGAAAATAACTTTTCTTACACGCTATAATACTTGAATTCTATAGCACTTTTTATAACTCTTCTAAAACGTTATGTTTTCTTAGGACCTAAAATAGCGCCCGCTGTCCTAGCGCTCCAAAAAGCGCTATTGATAGTGATTAATAACGTTTTTTGTCAGCTATAAAAGGCCTTTTGTGGTGTAGTGGTAGATCACGATGAGAGCTTTGATCTAACAGCTGATAGGCCCTGTTACGACACCAAAACTTTCACCGTTCCTGTGGCAGTTGTAGATCATGAAGAGAGCTTCGATCAAACCGCTGATGAGCCCCATTTCAACACCAAAAGTTGTCGCCATTCCCGTGGCGGTTGTAGAGCGCAAACAGAGATTAGATCTATCGGTGGATGGGCGCCCTTACACAACAAAATTTTTTAGCATTCCTATGGCCATTGTAGATTGCGAAGAGAGCTTCAAACTAACGGCTAATGGGGCCCATTAGACAGAAAAAAGTGTCACGATTTCGTGGCGGTTGTAGAGCGCAAACAGAGATTAGATCTATCGGTGGATGGGCGCCCTTACACAACAAAATTTTTTAGCATTCCTATGGCCATTGTAGATTGCGAAGAGAGCTTCAATCTAACGGCTAATGGGGCCCATTAGACAGAAAAAATTGTCACGATTTCGTGGCGGTTGTAGAGGGTGAAGAGAGTTTTGATCTGACA
>NW_010361828.1:138914-177593 GCF_000414095.1 Morus notabilis | reverse complement strand
AAAAAAAAGGGGAGCGCAGACCACTTGTCAAAAATTGCGGGACAAAATAAAAAATATGATCAAAGTTATGGTGAGAGAGAGATAGCAAGTTATATAGTATGTCACTAAAATCTAACAACTTTACATTTATATATATTCATAGGATCCAATCAATTAATCAAAGCGACCAATTTGATCCAATCTAATCCAGTCTATTTTTAATGGACAACATGTGTCAATTAGATTGGATTGGATATGTAGATCGCCCTCAAAGAGAGTAGTAGACATGTATATTTGTATTATTAGATTATAGTTTGTTTTTATATTGCTTCTCTATAGTTTGAAACCATAAGAAACCATAAGGAAAATGAAGAGAACGTGTAGAGAAGAAACGAAGAAAAGGAACTTCAGCAAAAGATACAATGAAAGCTAAGAGATTGAGGCGTAGAAACAGAAACGAAAGAAGCAGGAAGCTTCTCGAGAACGGTATTAATCCCAGAAACCTCATGAAAAGCAAGATAGAGAAAAAAGAAAAAAAATAAATGGACATAAATGAAGAAGTCCAGAACTATCGCAATGAGAAAAGAAATGCAAACCAAACAATCAGCTTCAGTGACTGTATTCCGAAGGATAAGACAAAAATACCCAAACAAAAACCAAAGCAAAAATAAGGATAAAACGATAAAAACAAAAATTTAGGACACAACCGGAATTTTTCCAAACCGAAGGATAAGACAAAAATACCCAAACAAAAATAAAAAACCAAGGATAAAACGGTAAACACGCAAACTTAGGACACAACCGAAATTTTTCCAAAGAAGAGGGAGAGGAAGGACCGGGCACTGTTCTTAGAACAGTAACCCGGGTGCCTCCTTTAGTAGTATATATAATGTAACGTATGTTCCTTTATAGTTGTTTGTTGGATATTTAATCGACTTTTAAATTTGTAATTTTGAGTTTATATATATATTTTTTGAATTTATGAATGTTAATTCTTGTTTTTTATGAACTATAACATTTAAATTATGTTAAAAAGGTTTAACAAATAAGTTGAATATCAAATAAAAATTAAAAAAAACTATATAAAAAGCTCAAGCCCAAACAGATAGGTCCAATCCAATCCAAACTAAGCTCAATATCCAATCCAAACTGAGCTCAATCGGATTGGATGGGATGATATACTAGTAATTGGATTGGATTAAACAAAATATTTAAAACCAAACTTTGATTAGATTGGTTGTTATATGATTAAAATATGTTGGATTGTATTTGATGAACACCCATACATTTATGTCATCTTTTTTTAATTTAAAGAAATATTATGATATAATATCAAAAATATTCTACCAGAATAATCTCCGAAAATGACCATCTTTGTTGAGAAGAAAAAATAATTTGAAATGATATTTCTATTAGGATACTAAAAGATCTTATCAGGATTTTTTTTTTTGATGAATTGAGCGGCATAAATGTTAAGTTTATATTATTGTGATATAAAGATGACATTCTTTGAGTGACATGTCTATATTTCTCTAAAAATAAAAATAAAAAAAAATAAATGTCCTCTATAAAGATGTTATTCTATGAAATACCTTATGAATATAGAGAGCTAGCAATAAAGCAGTGGAATCCCCAATCCATCTAGTCAGAATAACATCTCGAAAATGAAAACTTCAATCCAAATCCAGACCTTTTTCAGTTTAATGAACACGAAATTATCTCAAACCCTGTCCAAAATTTCCCGGAAACTGAAGTACACTTTGTTCCGGCAGTCACCACCACTGCCGGTATCATTAACATCAACTAATACTTCTATTGCACAAGAGGTCCATAGTACTACAGTGGGGGTGCCCGTGCCTGCAGACCAGCAAAACCTTGATCGACCGGAGAAGATAAACTGGGCAATGATCGTGATCGGGTTTTGCATGGAGTCAGCCGTCGACATAGCTCTTCAGACACCGCAAAATCATATTGATCAAAACATTAATCACGATCAGAACTTCTCGAGTTTTCACTTGCTCTCTATGCTAATCCTCTTCACGTTCGCCGCTCTCTTTGTCGCGATATTTATGCGTCACAAGTTTCGCATCACTGCGCAGGTGTTGGAGGGCGTCGGACTCTTGCTCGCGGTTTCAGCCTTCTGCTACGCCGTCAGTATTCCATTCCCACATGAGCTCAAGTGCATCACATGGTCAACTTTCGGCATCTCCTTGCTTGCTGTTTTGATATGCAAATATTGCTTCTAATATTATTGCTATAATCCATTCCCACACGAGGTTTCAGCTCAAGGCTCATTTAGGGTCTAGGAGAGATAAAACCTTCTGTAGTTTCAAGTTTTGCATAAATGGTCTATGCTGTGTGTGGCGTAGGTTGCAGTTATAATCTTCTAGAATAAAGAATCTAAGTTTTTATGTAATTGGAATCAAAGAAGTCTCCATCATGTTTTCCTTTTAGTTTTAAGAGGAAAAAAAGTGGAAATAATTTTTTTTTTTTGTTTTCTGTTGTGCTACCAGTGAAAATAATCAATACTTAGTAGTAAATATATAAATTAATCCTATATATGTGCATGCATCTTGTCATCAATTATTATCATTACGAATTTAAACTAATTAATTACAGATTCATATGTAAACTATTATAATAACGACAATTACCTTTTTATTTTTTACTAATAAGTCCTTCGACAATTAATATTGTATGTACCAAGTGGAACGCAGTAGATTATTAAATTAGTAGGCATTAGCGCTTAATAACAGACCAATTATACACTCTTTAAGTTTGTTTTAAATATTTCAAAACAGTTGCCTCTCGCTTAATCCTCAGGTATTTTCTGGTTGGAAGAGCCTGTAGATTTTTTCCGGACGCCTTAGACGAGAGGATGAACCTAGATATGGTGAGGAAAAAAAAAAAGTCAAAAAAATATTAATTTTTTCAGCAGTTTAGGGCACTAAAAGATTTTTTTTTTTTTGCTTTGAATTTTTAAGTTTTTAAGGTGAAATTGTGTGTTAGTAGTGTGTCAAATGTCAATAATAGGCCAATGTTCATTACGTTTTATAAAAAAAAAAAAAAAAAAAAAAAAAAAAAAAAAAAAAAAGGGATTGAAGTAATAGACCAATCTTTATTAGAAAGAAGTTACGTATTGGGGGAAAAAGTTATAGGAGATGCAAGTGAAGTGAAATATCCACTTCCGCGAAGATTCATTTGAAAAGAAAAAGGTAAAGCAAAAAAAACAAATAAAATAAATAAATAAAATCAGTACTATTTGGTGTGCTTTTGTACTTTTTTATACACGTAAAACGAAGGTGGGGTCCGAAAAAGAAAAAAGAGATAGAGAAGAAACCAATGCAGAAACTAATATCAGTTGTAAACTCAATTTACAATAGTATCAGTTGTGTGAACTTCATAGTGTATTTGGTTGGAGGGAGCGGGGTGGAGGGAGAGAGTTAGGAGACGTTTGGTTCATGAATTAGAATCATAAGATTAGAACCATTTTTGATTTACGTGTATTTTTTGTGAGAAAAAGCGTTGTAACGAACCATGAACCATGATTCGAATCGGAGTACGAATCTCCCAACCAAACAACCCCTTAATCATTTGTTTAGGAGGAGGGAGAGAAGAGGTGCAGGGATGTGCTCTCCCTTATGGCCAACTAAATTGGATCTTTCTATCAATGGAAGGATTCAAGCAATCTATCAAGTTTAATATTTAAAAAAATTGTTTTACCCTCTAAATAAATCATTAATAAATAGTTTAAATAGACAATATAGTAATTTAATAAATAACTATTATTTATCCTTTTAAGTCTCTTTCCATCCTGCCAAGCAATACAAAAGATTATTATAATTCTTTTCATCATTCCTACTCTACATCCCTCCAACTCTCTTCATCTTTCCTACTCTCCATCATTCTAACCAAACGGACCCTAAGAAAAGAAGAAAAGACCCAATAAACCTGTAACCAAATAGCTCCAATATTTATCACAAAATCAAAGTGCTAGGTTTTTCTTTTTTGAGGTATAAATGTTATTTCGACCTATTTAATAAAAAAAAATAGTGATAAAAGCAAATTGATATTTTAAGTATTAAAAATCGGATGCAGAGTACCAAAAACCCGCTTTTAAGAACTTAGAAGTGCCATTCTAAATATTATTAAAAAGATAAGCACCTGCAAGATGAAGATACTAAAGAGTTTGTCCCTATTATATATATCACTACCCACCTATCACTTTGGAGCTCTCATAGTGAGTTCATTCAAATACGAGTCCCACTTACCACTTAAACAATCATCCAATACTCTTCTTTTGTTTTCTGGCTTTGGCACGATTCTACAATATACGAAATGCCTAAAGGCTACTCTGGACCTTGGAGAAAATTGGCTTTGTTTTAACATTACTGCCGGCAAATTAACACTTTTTATACAATAATTAATACTTACTTTACCTTTGCTTTTCTATTGGTAAAAAAACACATTCATAAATTGAGAAGATTATTACTTTGTATAATCCAGCCAACGTGTTAGAAAAAGAATATGTAATATGTTGGTTGTACAAATCGTTGGTTTCCTAACATTTCTTTCTCATACCAGAAAGGTAAAAATAGTACTAGCTAGCCCACCAATTTTAAGCTTGTTGATACTTGATTTTATATCAGGCTCAACCATGACGTCACGCGACGTTATTGAGCTTACTTTGTGGACTCAAGTCACGCTCAGGGAACTCCCTTAGGTTGTCGTTTGGTGGGTCATGTGTGATCGAGTAGGCCCGTTTGTCATTTGATTCGATCCAATTTGAATCCCGCTTAGGGGGTTTCCAGAATTAATCGAATTAAATACAAATGTGTGATGGAGAATTCCCTTTTGGAAGCCCAAAATCTCTAAGTCCATGCCTTGGAACCTCCTCCTCTTTATCAAGGTTGATTCTCAATGTTTTGACTCCAATAGAGGCTCTACCCGCCAGGCATGCCTAATGGAGGCTCCCTTCGTGGCAGGCATGTCTCCCG
Organism: Morus notabilis; assembly: GCF_000414095.1. Taxonomy (NCBI): domain Eukaryota; kingdom Viridiplantae; phylum Streptophyta; class Magnoliopsida; order Rosales; family Moraceae; genus Morus; species Morus notabilis. The sequence goes on along the minus strand of NW_010361828.1, from coordinate 172,617 downwards.
GAGTATCCTCTTCATATCCAAGTATGTGCAATAGAGCCTTTTTCATGTCTGGCATCCTTCCTTTGGACTTCTTCTTGCCCAGCTCACCATCGAAGCAATCTTCGCCAGAAGCATGCTTACCCTTCAGAGCAACTTCACCCAGGAGCAGCCTTTGTTTGGAGCACGCTCGTCGTCGGAGCAGCTTCATTCAGAGCAGCTTCATTTAGAGCAGCTTTCGTGTCAGAGCCAATTTGACGGCTCTGACAAGCTCTGGCATGCGATCAGACCTCCGAAAGAGGAAGTCAACAGAGAGTCAAACACTCTTGAGAATTTCAAACCTTGGAACTTTTCACATCAGGCTTCAAATCCAGAGCTTTGCCTTTAAGTCTTTCCATTTTCAGATCTTTTCCTTGTCAGTCCGGAAAGTCACCTGATCGCTTTGCTCTAAAGGGAATTGCGTGTGCAGGTCTCTGTCAGAGTACCGTCGATTGGGCTTCGGAGCAACCACCATGAACCTTTCTTTCTATTTTTGGGCCAGCTCTTTTTCAAGTCTAGAAAGGCTTTGGATGATTTTGCTCTATTTGGATCGCAAATGCATGCTTCCTTTAGAACGCCGTCAATTCACCCCTGGAGCAAGTTCCTAGAAGTCTTCATTCCATTTTCGGCTAATCTCCTCTTCAACTCCGGAAAGGTTTCATAAGGGTTTGCCCCATTGGGATTAGTTATGCAGGCGTCCGTCAGAGCACGCCGTACAAACCTCCAGAGCTGCCGCCAAAATTCTACCAATTACACCTATAAATACTCCTTATCTCTTTCATTTCAGGGGGTTAATCCACCACGGCACCAGCCATTACTTTCATTCTCATCATATTATCTTTTCCTACTTCCTTCAGACTTCTCTAGTCTCTTACTACAGAGACTTAAGGTTCTTCAAGCTCTTTAAAGTCCTTCAAAGTCTCGAAGTGTTGACAGCCTTGAAAACCTTTACAAAATGTTTTTCGATTCATTTCCAGCACTATCTTAAAACTTTCTAAAGTTTCTTCATACATTTGTCGGCAACATTCAAGTCTTCATTTTCGGGATCACTTCCGCTCACTGTCGAAGCAAGTACTCCGAGCGCCGTTCTCATTCCCAGAGCAACACGCGCTGCTCTCAGAGTTCTTTTCACTAGAGCCTTAACCACCTCACCAACTTCATTCTCACTCTTCTCTCAGTCTTATCCACCACTTGAGTCGCCATCTTCACTCTTAGAGTAGCCTGTGCATGTCTCCAAAGCATTGCTCTATCAAGGCATGTTCGGCCTCCTTTTCTCCATCTCTATCAACTACTTGGTCGCACCTCCCACCATTCTTCATCTCCGTAGTTCTTTTATTTGTTTTTACATATTCTTTAACGTATTTTACATGGCATTTTCGTCATTTCAGCAACAAAGAGGATCTTAAGACACGCGTCCTTCGGCCTAATTTGTGACTAACCAACCACACTTCTTCGCCGGAGGTCCCGCCATCCTTATCGATATCGAAGCTCGGTCATGTGACGCCTCCCGCCCTAGCGGCTGGTCGCCAACCTTATACTACTACTATTAGGCCGAGTTATAGTCTAATCCATTACTTATTGCTAGACTATCGTCTCTTTATATTACGCTCATACACGCGTAATTTTTTTTTCTTTACTTTAACCCTCGGGTTCTTAACATGTTCCTAGCATGTTCTTTTGTTATAAGATTAATTCATCTTGCTAATACTTTAAGAAATTGGATATGGAACTAGTCCCCGAAAACTTATCTTAACTTATTATAGTCTGTTGTTCTTTACTAAGACAATGACTGTGGCATCTCTTTCTTAAAATTGAATATACAAACTGGTGTTCTATGTTATATTACTTTGCAGCGGAATTTTCCCTAAGCGGGCGTAGTAGACACCACTCCCGTAAGCCCATGACATTTCCGCCACCTCGCATCAGCCAGTCCACCAAGCAAAACTAACATATAGCTAGTTGTTTACCTTTGTTACCTGGACACAAGTAAGCTAATGAGCGAATGCTCAGCAAGTATAAACATTCACACATCATAAAACTAGCAAAAATACATAAAGTGTTATGATGCAAAATGCACATGTGAAACATACTTTAAAAACAGCTTACTGTCTTTCTGTTCTTACTACTGCGGGCCTGGGCCCCTGCTTACTATCTGGTCTAGCCGACATCTCATACTCTTTGAGATTTCCTCCCTTAGGAGGCCGACGACCCGTCAGTCTCGTACTTTACTGAACTTTAGGTTTGCATTTCAAAGTGTTAAAAACTTTACTGAATGATATGCAACATTTTCTCTACGTGCACATGCTAACATGAAAATGCATAATACTCCAGACATACCTTATACTGAGTATTAGGGTAACCCTAGGTCGCCCCTCTGCAATCTATGGCACTAAGCCCTCCAAACACTTAAAATCACATCGACTTAGGAATTCAAGCAAATTCATAATTGTAAGTCCAACTACAGTTTACTCGAGTACAGACAAACATATATGTCTACACTTACAAATAATTCGCTAGGATTCCTACTTGCTGAGAGTTCTTCCTTTTCGCTTCAGCTTTCATGCCAAAACCTGTTTCATGGAAATCAATATCAACTTCCTATTCCAATGTTAACATTTCTCATACTTAGCCTAAATCCATTTTCAAACTCATTTATGAACTTTATTCCTCTAAGCCGAATTTCTAGCTTAAGAGGCAAATTTCACAAATTTGTGTGTCTCGGTTTCTGAACCTCAATCTATTCAATTATGAGTCTTAAAACTATTATTCATTCTCAAGAATCGAATTCCTAACTCATTACTTACTAATTAGGTTTTAGAAAATTTCGGCAAAGTTTCGCCTTGTTTTTCTCATTTCCCGAACTTTCAATAGCTCGTTCTAACTTCTAATTTCGGTACCTGGAGTCAAGATTCATATTCCTCAACACAGATTCCAACATAAAATTGAGCAAAAACACATGTTCTTCCTTTTCTAGGGTTTCGGATTTTTTAGTGCAAATAAAAAAATTCATTCAATCGTTAAAATACTTACACCATTAAACTCCTATTACGATGCTCTACAAAACCTCAGTTTTGATTTTCACTTTTATGGATTTTTTACGAGATGAGTTACTATTCATCAAAAATGAAAAATATAAAATTTCTCATGAAAAATCCGAAATCTTACCTCTAGAAGTTGGGATTTCCTGCTAGAATGCCTCGGGTTATGTTTCTACCGGACTGAACGAAAGAAATTTCAGTGAAAACGGTTGATTCCCTTGGATTTTCCTTGGTTTCCCTCTTTTTTCTCTTTGGTCGGCCACACTTAGGAAAATAGAGCACTTTTGGCCTCTAATTTCCTTCTTAGGCCTTTTAAGAACAAAATGAATATTTTATTTTTTTTATTACTTTCTAAATTAAAGAAATTACTTTAATTCTCATAATTTACTTTTACTAATTTTTGTAAGTTTATCACTTAATTTGAGTGGTTCTATGTTCCCCAAATTTTTCTTGTCGAGACTAAATTTTTTGTTTCTCAAAACAAGTCTCTTTTCGGTACCGATAATCTCACACCCGGTACAGGTTATGTACTGCATTTCTGGACTGTCGAATACCATGGGTCAAACTACTCATATTCAACCCAATTCTCTTGGGTATCTCATTAGTCAATTTCTTTTTCTGAAATTTTCATTTTAATTGATTCAGAATTGCCCAAAACATTCACCCTTACGATACTGGTTTTTGAGCAGTTTTCGGCTTTAACTGACTCGGGAAAATCATGTTTTAGGAACTATTGTTATTTTCCTTGCTTCTAATATTCCTACTCTTTTTCTAACTGGTCATTTTGTCACATACCAAATATTTCAATTTTTCATAACTAAAACATACCTGCTAAAATTTCTAACTTTTAACTGATATTTCACTATTCATAACTGATATTTATGAATTTTCTCTGTAAAAATATTCGTATTATAACTTTACACTTTTTAAGAAATTTTATCTCGTACATAAAGTTTCTACATAACATTTTCTTGATCAAGTAAAAAATTCTACTACTTTCTATCCGGAAAGAATTACGGTCAAATGTCAGACTGCCCGGATTAGACCTAAATTTTCCCGGTCATTACAGGTCACGTCGGATCCACTTCTGAGAAACCGTGTGCTTACGAGTGTCAACCCCCGACACGTCAACCCTCCCAATCTACCGGACCCCGACAAAACTCAATTTTTTTTTAATCAACTTTGAGTTGTCATCTTCTTATTTATAGATATTTTTTTATTAATTTTTAAAGCTTAGTAAATGTCCAGTGTTTTGCTAAATTAAAAATAAATAGTAGTATTGTTAATCCTTAAATTATGATTATAGTGCCATTTGGTCTCTAAACCTTCTTTCTTGCTAGATTACTAAAATTTTGGTTTTTTTTTTTTTTTTTTTACAGAAATTATAGTAAATAGCATCTTACGGAACTAAAATAAGTAAATTCAAGTAAATAGCAATAATAGCAAATTTACTATATGAATAATTTATTTGCTATATGAAAATCAATCATTTATCTAGTAAATTTGCTATTTACTCCAAATATTTTTAAAACCTCCTATTCACTTTAATTATTTAGTGTAAAAAGATACTATTTGGTATTTTCTCTCAATGTTTTGGTAATTGTAGTATCTAACACTAAAATTGATGATTGACTTTTAGATTTCTCTTCACTGATGTTAAAATGCTTAAATTTGGAATATTTTGTAGTTGATGTAACTATTTAAAATGAATATGAGAGTGAGATATAATTGTCTATATAAAGTTTCAAACATCATGAGTCAATTATTAACAAACTTCTTGTTAGGCGAATTAGTGTAATTACATCTTAGTTAGCCAAAAAAAAAAAAAGGAAGAGTGAGTGAGAGAAGTAGAGGAGCATTAATAGCCGGAGGTTCAATGCACTATCAAACCTCTTGCCACTTGTAGAGAATGAGTGTTGTCGTATCGAAATTGAGGTAAGGATGGGTTCTCGTTAGTCGCAAGGCGTTTTCGTGTGTGTCGGTTTTCGTCTCGGTTTAACCTTTGAAGGTTTTGGTTGTCTAGTTGTGCATGCTTCAACCATGCATATTTGTTTGTCCCTTGTACTTTTGGTCATTTTGTTCTGCTGATATTAAAGAGCCTCGCTCACCTTGGCGTTTAGATGTTTAGAGCTTGTGGATTTTTTTATTTTCGTTTGTAACATATGCAGTGGAATGATAGAAAAGAATTTTAGAGGCCTAACCCAGACAGAGGATGGGACAAAAAGGTCCAAATCTACCTAAAGAAATCCCACAAGAGGAAAAATTCTAAAGTGGAGAGAAAATTCAACTTTATATTCAAGTCTCCCTATTACAATAGCTTATGTGGACTATTTTTATAGTCCACTTACAAAACGATGACAAAATATCCACTAAGACAAACAACAAACTAACAAAATAACGATAAACAATTAACGAAACATAGCTAAATTAATAAACGACAATGGTAGCTAGAGCCTCCTATATCAGTAACGATGATGATTCTTTCCTAATCAGTTTGTAGTTTATCTTGTTTGTTTATTGTTTGATTATGTGTTTTGTCCAAGGCTTTTTTTCTGCTATCTTTGTGCTATAGGTTTCTCACCTTCAATTGATCAGATTCTGTTTTCCACTTGTAGAACCCGGTACATGTTATTTTTCCTTACACTTCACTTGAGTTTACTGATAGAGTTTGTACGGTTGTTGAAAAAATGAAGCTAACTTGGTAAATCCTGAATATACACAGAATTTAAGAATTACCATTAGAGTTTGTATGGTTCTTGAAAAAGTGATACTAACTTGGTAAATCCTGAATTTACCGAGTATATCCAGGATTTACCATTCTTTTTTAAGTGATTCTAACTTGGTAAATCCTAGGCTTACCGCGTATATCCAGGATTTACTATTAGAGTTTGTACAGTCTAGAAAAAAGTAATGCTAACTTGGTACAGTCTAGATTTACCAAGTATATCCAGGATTTACCATTAGAATTTGTACTATTCTTTTTCAAGTGATTCTAGCTTAGTAAATCTTGGATTAACCTGGATTTGTCATATATATCCAAAATTTACTATTAGAGTTTGTACTCTTCCTGAAAAACTAATGTTAACTTGGTAAATCTTAGATTTACTCAGTATATTCAGGATTTACCATTAGAATTTATAATGTTCTTTTTCAAGTGATTCTAACTTGGTAAATCCTGGATTTACCAAATGAAAGGGAAAAAATAGCAAGAAAATGGAAAATTAAAAATTAAAAACACAAAATGGTCTATTAATTTTTAGGCATTTTTTACCGTGAGACCCCAAAAAAGCCTCCATCAATGGAACCCCCATTTTTAACTGTTAAATTAATTTTTTCACGGTCTGATCTGCAATAGGAGTAGTTCAGTGTGGCACATTGTAAATTTTTAATACGGACATGCACAGATCTTACCATTAAAAAGTTAATCTAACAGTTAAAACTGGAAGTTCTACCGATGAGTTTATTTGAGGATTCTACCGTAGAGATTGCCTAATTTTTTATACATTGGTAAATTGGCCATTTACTTCCATAAATCTTAAATGCAGACCTAGGACTTCCCTTCATTTTTCTTGATTGAAAATTGCTATAATTGCATCGGTTTTGGGATAATCTGTTAAGAGAATGGGGAAAAAGCGTGGACTGCTGAATATGGCTACTAATTCTGCATTGGTTCTCTTGGCCACTGATTTTGTGATTTGCATGTTGCTCACCAAAATAAAGTATTATCACATCTTAGCGACAAATTTTGAATTGGTCTCTTTTTATTTGGTCGAGTATTTTTTATTTTTACGGACTAATATATCACTTAAGTATTTAGTTTAGTAAAAACAAAAAGAAAAAGAAAAAAAAAAAAAACTTCATTAGAGTGAAAATGTAATGTTTTAGTGTGAATCAATTACAATCATTTTTTAGTGTTAAATAAGGATAAACTAACATTTTTGTGCTAAATAAGGGTAAAATCGACACTGTCAACATTATATATTGCTTTAAAAACGTTTTCTGGTGCATATGGGGCCAATTTTGACATTTCCAAAAAAATAAAGAGTCAACTAATGGTTAACGGATGGAGGAGATGTCTGATTAATTTCGATCAAAGAGGTGTCACCGTTATTTTGACAAAATACAGAAGGTGTCAGTGTAATTCTCTAGTCGGAGATAGAACATTACATTACGGAATATTTATTAGTCATCAATATTTCTCCATTCAAAACCAACAGAAGTCTCACCATTATTTATCAAATCCAAGTTATTTTCTCTTTTTCTTTTTCATAAATAACCTTGATGTATACCATCGTGATTGCTGGAGAGAGTACATGCATGTACAAAAGCATATCCGTCACAAAAATAGTTTGGAAATAAAAAATAAAAAATGTCCACCTTTGTCTTGAGTGGTAGATGCTACACTCGAACAATCGAGCAACCTACCTTCTCTTTTACCAAATTCAGAGAACATGTAAATATGATTGCAGATAGGGACACGCGAGGGCTTGTAAAAGAACAACAAAACGGAGGGCTAATATAGAGGTTATAGCCTCATAATGAACTGAGATAATCCTTAAGCAAAGCGAAGATAGGGTTACCATTAGAAGTCCCTTCCAGTCTCTGAAACATAATTCCGTCCATTCGGGCTTGAACTCCGTCACAAAACGTCAAGTCCTGTAACAGCTCTTTCACCGTTGTGTCAACTCCTACTAGAGTACTTCCTATGCCACTTAAAATCTCCGGCAACGTTGGGGAAGGTCTTGAGAGCTCCACAAGTGTAACCTGGCACCATGCAAGAACCGGCATTGGAGCAGAAAATGGGAAAAGGACAAGAACAAGCAAAATTATGTAACGCAAAAATAAGTAATATCTAGCAATCAACACTCCGTACATGGTAAGAATAGAAAGAATAGTCCATGGATGAAAGTTATTCATCACCAAACCTGTTTGTCTTGAGGTATATTGGCCTTCTGTTTTGCAATTGCAACAGCCCGAGAAAACCCACCAATGGCATCGACTAAGCCTTGTGATACTGCATCATTGCCAGTCCAAACTCTCCCTTGTGCAACCTCCTCCATTTCATCTACCTGGAAATACAATGATAGGGACATTAAAGATTTTACTATAATGTAACGAAAGCATTATTATACAGGAGTAGTAGCATAATGAAAAATGAGGGAACGGCTAGTATACACTCATTGATCTGGAATAAGCAGCCTTGTCACGGAATTGATGATAGGCCCTCCGTGTAGATCTGGAAAAGAGCTCTGCTTCATCCGGTCTGCAGAACAGAGTGAGGGTTTGTTATAACTGTATTGAGATTTCACGTCAGATAAGTTAAGCAGAAGTCATGAGGGATCTTGAAGTGCACTTAAAGAAGTATGTTACCCAAAGGCGTGAGGAAAAGGATATATTGTCCTTGGTCCCAGGAACTTTCTTACTTTAGGGTTGAGTTTTTTATCCAATCACGAGTTTTTTCCTGACAGAAATTTAAAATTTCGATTTTGTATTTTAGAAGACCAATTTGTCATAGATTTAGTTCATTTACGCCTAATTGAAAGATATTACAGATTATTGTCTTTGCCTTCCCTTCTTCCTCCCTCTCCATCTTCTCTTTTTCCTCCCTCGTCTCACTTTCTGTCTGTCTTTCTTATTCTCTCCGGTCCTACATGAAGAAGCCTCATCTACATCATTGTATACTCAAACACAAAGTAACCAGTCACGTTACTCAATGTAGAATGATTTCTTTTAATCTTCGAACTAGAATTCCATAAAATATCTCTTATTTACTAGTTTGAGCTCTATAATCTCGCATGTGCAAACTTCTGTAACACCTCTGCTTTCAAATGTTGTGTTATTAGACAACATTCTTATTGGAAATTTTAAGGACCTCACGATTGATTATTATATGTGAAAAAATCAGAATAAAGAGAGATCATAGAAACAATGAGAATTATATTATTTCAAATACGGTTAAACAGAAAACTAGAAAATTGATTGAAAAATGATGCACCTTCACAGTTTGACACATTTATTTGAATCTTTTAATATGTGCCATTTGTCAGTTAACAGCACCCAAATTAATTTATAGAAGGACATCCGACCAAAACACCTGCACACACATTTTTTCCTTTGCTTAAACAAAGGGAAAAAGAAAACAAAAACAGAAACTTCTGGCAATGTCCAGTCAGTAGATACATTCATTCATAACTTCAACAAACAGATGCATGATATAATGCAAAGTAGGAAAAGAAAGAGCACGCATGAACACAGTGGCATGTGACACGGGAGTCTTACCTAAAAGGTCGATTTTCAGCTGCAAGAAGCTCCGCGTATCTTCCCCTTGATATGATCTCCTTGTTGAACCCAATCTTCTCGTAAAGGTTTCCAAGGTTGAATTTCCCTAACAAGAAAAAAGTTACACTTGCAGATGAATGGGTATGAGCATTCAAAATCAGTAAACCATATTTGTCAAACCAAGTCTAATATTTTTATCCCAACAGCCATACCAATTTTCTCCATTCTGTGCAAGTCCCTCCCCACCACCAGAAAGGGTGGAAAATAATAAAAACAAGGGAAAAAAATTTAAAAAAAAAAAAAAAACAACCTTTCAATATTTTTTTGGGTCTCTTTTCAAAAGCCAAAGAAAAATCTTGTTATCAAATTTCTAAGTTTTTTCAAGCTCACAGTTGACATAAATCTTTTTACATGCTAGGAAGTTAGGAAAAAAATTGTAGTTCACCTGTCACAACTCCAATTGAACCAGTTAAGGTTAGATTTTCTGCAACAATGGTCTGTGCTGCCATTGCCATGTAGTATCCTCCACTTGCCGCCAAATCAGACATGGATGCGATTACAGGTTTTGATGCAGCCAAAAGTCTGATCTCCCTCCACATTCTGCACGTCATAAACACAACAGGGCAATCAGTTGAACGCAGCACCTGATTTTTGCTTCTCTTCTTCTGATTCAAAATAAAAAAGCACCCTATTTGCTTTCATTGAAATGGAAAAAGCATGAGAAAAACAAATATTTACAGCTTCTATGTTGCTAAGACAGCCGGAAAAGTTCAGATATAGTTCATCTAAACATGCCATAAAAGAGGTGGTTTCACAGGTATAAACAACTTTTTTGAGAGGGCTCACCAGATCATAGTACTTCTTTATCTCTTAACAACTACAAACTGTTGACGTGTAAATAAATTGTAAATAGATTAGAAGAATCAGTTGGAACCCCTTGATTTAAGAGATTCGGATTAGGTAGTTTCCTAATTTAGGAATGATTTAGTTTCCTATTCTTTCTCCTGTAATTTGTTATATAATACCGTGCAATATGTCTATTCATAATAACAGAAAATCAGAGTTCTTTTCTGTGACATGGTATCAGAGCCCTAGGGCTTTTCTTTTCTGGGATTTCTCTCTCTTCTCAAGCAGCCTTCATTGCTGCGTGCCTGTGTTGTTTTTTTCTGGGTTCTTTTTCTGCGTATTCCAGCCTTCATCGCTGCCATTCCTTCTTATTTTCCCGTCAATAATCCCTGTTCGAGCCTTCATCCCTGCCATTCCTTATTATTCTTCCTTCGATAATCCCTGTTCGGGCAGCATTAATTGCTGCGTTTTTTCTTCATCATGTCAACCTCAGAAACCACTATCTCTAGCAACCCACCCGAAGAATCCAATTTTGTTCAGAAAACCGGAGAATTGCAGAACATCCGAGCCTCCAAAAGGCTTAATGGGAAGAACCACCTCAAATGATCCCAAATTGTTCGCACATACCTAAAGGGCAAGGGGAGACTTAATCACCTGCCTGGAAAGGGGCCAGAAACGAAGGATCCAGCCTTTGAAGCATGGGATGAGGAAGACTCCATGATTATGTCTTGGCTATGGGACTCCATGGATCCAACGATCAGTGACACATGAATGTTCTTGACTAGTGCAAAACAAATTTGGGATTATGTTCACCGCACATATTCGAAGGCTCGTGATGATGCTCAAGTGTACGAGATTAAGATCAGAACTGGAGCCACTAAACAAGGAGACAAATGTATCACGGAATATGCAAACCTGTTGCAAAATCTGTGGCAAGAACTGGACCACTACCGAGTGATAGAGATGAAGTGCCCTGAGGATGCTACCATTTTGAAGAACTTCATTGAAAGAGATCGGATATATGATTTCTTGGCTGGATTGAATCCAGAATTCGATCAGGTTAGGGTTCAAATCATTGGCAAGGGGAACACATTGTCTCTAGAAGAGACAATCTGACTGATCCAAGCAGAAGAAAGCCGAAGGAGTATTATGCTTGAACAACCAACCATGGACCGGTCAGCCTTAGTAGCAAAAATAGATCACCAGGAGAAAGGAAAGGGTGATCCGCCTAAACACCCAGGTAGAGAAAATCATTGGAAGGAGAACAAGGACAATCTCTGGTGCACCTATTGTAAGAAATCAAGGCACACAAAGGAGACGTGTTGGAAGCTGAATGGTAAGCCACCAAGCCACAAGTGGGGAAACCGTGAGAGCAACCGTGGGGGTCAGCAGAGGCCTCAAGCACACATAGTCGAGCAACCCAAAACTGAGGAAAATTCAACAACCGGGGGGTTCAACAAGGAAGAATTGGGAAATTGCGGAGCTCGTTAGGATCACTTGATAAGCCTTCAGGGACCTGTTCTTTAGCTCTTTCAGGTAAACATTCCATTCCTTTTTGCATGAATGCCTCAGAAACATTTTATGTTAACTCTTGGATAATAGACTCAGGTGCCACAAACCATATGACTCCCACATCTCAACTCTTTCACACCTACACCCCATGCCCGAGTAATAAAAAAATTATAGTGGCCAATGGTTCTTTAGCCATTGTTGCAGGGACCGGAGATATCTATATCACACCTACCCTTATCCTTAAAAATGTCCTCCACGTACCAAAACTATCGGCCAGCCTTGTGTCCATTCAAAAACTTACCAATGATCTTAAATGCTATGCTATTTTTTTCCCTTCTTATTGTGTTTTTTAGGATCAAGGCTCGAGGAGGATTGGACTTGCTAAGGAAAGGAGCGGCCTTTATCATCTTGAATCATCTCAGAAAATTAGGAGCAATTTGTCTTTGTCTTTTCTCAGTTCCTCAAATAAGGATGCCATTTGGCTGTATCACCTACGCCTAGGTCATCCATCTTTTAGGGTTTTAAAAGTCATGTTTCCTCGTTTATTCCAAGGATTAGATATTTCTGAGTTTCATTGTGATGTTTGTAAACTGGCAAAACATACTCGTGTATCTTTTCCTATTAGCAATAAAAGAAGTTCTCATCCTTTTCATTTAATTCATAGTGACATATGGGGTCCTTCTACTATACCTAATATTTCCGGGGCTCGTTGGTTTGTATCTTTGATTGATGATAGTACTCAGGTTACATGGCTCTTCCTTCTAAAACAAAAATCTGATGTGAGTATTGTTATACCTAATTTCCACTCGATGGTTCAAAACCAGTTTGTGGTTAGAATAAAAAGCTTTAGGACAGACAATGCTAGAGACTACTTCAATCAAATTTTGTCACCCTACTTTCAATCACAAGGCATTATTCATGATTCATCCTGTGTTAACACACCCCAACAAAATGGGGTAGCTGAGAGGAAAAATTGGCATTTACTAAACACCACCCGAGCTTTACTCTTTCAAGGGAATGTTCCCAAGTCCTATTGGGGAGAGGCAATTCTTACAGCCACATACATGGTTAATAGACTCCCTCACGTGTGTTAGACAACAAGAGTCCCATAGAAATCCTCAATAGTTTCTATCCTCACTTCAGAACCTCAAATGGTCTCACACCAAGGGTCTTTGGATGCACTGCCTTTGTCCATGTCCACAGCCAACATAGAGGCAAGCTAGATCTCCGAGCCACCAAATGTGTCTTCCTTGGTTACTCATCCACTCAAAAGGGGTACAAGTGTTACAACCCTTCATCTAGGAAATTCCACATCTCTGCCGATGTCACTTTCACATAAAATAAACCTTTTTTCTCCAAGTCCTCTCTTCAAGATGAGATTCCAATCATGGAAGATAGTCCTTGTGAGTCATTTGAACCCCTAAACACTCTTGATCTTCCTCAAGTTCCAGCTTGTGTTGTTGAACCAGAGTCCTCTGAGCCAACCACTTCCGAGTCACCCCATTCTGCCACTGAACCCGTGTCAACCACTGAACCCGTGCTACCTCTTGTCCCAGCCAGTGTCACTCACAATTTTTCAAGGTTCTCTCAAGTGTATTCAAGGAGAAAGGCTGCTCCAGAACTGGCACAAGTCCAAGAATCCAACTCAGGCTCTGGGAATGAGATCACGGTAAGATCTAATCCACCCTCACACACAAAACCGGTTGAAACATCCACTGATCCAACAGATGACCTCAACCTTCCTATTGCCATCAGAAAAGGTCCCCGAGAGTGTACTAAACATCCAATCTATCCACTATCTCACTATGTCTCTCTTAAGTGCATGTCATCAGCCCACAAAAAGTTCACTGTGAGTTTAAACACCATTGCTATCCATAATACTGTTTCTGAGGCATTGTCAAAAAGGGAATGGAGGGAGGCAATGACAGAGGAGATGAGTGCATTAGAAAAGAATAGAACATGGGAGATTGTTGATAAACCAAGAGGGACAAATGTTGTTGATTGCAAGTGGATTTTCACACTGAAATACAAGGCTGATGGATCCCTGGAGAGATATAAAGCAAGATTGGTGGCCAAGGGATACACTCAAACTTATGGAGTTGATTATCAAGAGACTTTCGCTCCAGTCGCAAAAATGAATACTGTGAGAATTCTGCTATCATTGGCGGCTCATTTCAATTGGCAGCTACTACAGTCTGATGTTAAGAATGCATTTCTTCATGGTGACTTAGATGAAGAAATCTACATGAATATTCCACCGGGATTTGAGGGGGACACAATTAACAAAGTGTGCAAGCTGAGAAAGGCTCTTTATGGGTTAAAACAATCTCCTAGAGCATGGTTTGGGAGATTTACAAGAGTGATGAAGGAGTCTGGTTATGAACAAAGTCAAGGTGACCACAATCTTTACATTAAGCATTCGGCTGCTGGGGGAGTGACTGCTCTTCTAGTCTATGTGAACGACATCATAGTGACTGGAAATGATGAAAGAGAGAAGCATGAACTGAAGCAAAGATTAGTAAGAGAGTTAAAGATAAAGGAGCCAGGGAAACTGAAGTACTTCCTCGGTATTGAGGTGGCATATTCCACACAAGGGATCTTCATATCTCAGCAAAAGTACGTGATTGATCTATTAGCAGAAACAAGGAAGATTGGGTGTAAGCCAGTCTCTACTCCAATGGATCCGAACCATAAGTTGGGAGAAGCTAAAGAAGAACCAGTTGGCGATAAAAGAATGTACCAGAGGTTGGTTGGTAGACTCATATACCTTGCTCACACTCGGCCAGACATAGCATACTCTGTGAGCGTGATCAGTCAATTCATGCATGACCCAAGAGAACCTCATCTTCAAGCTACTTACAGGGTACTACATTGCTTGAAAGGCAATCCAAGGAAAGGAATTTTGTTCAAAAGGAACAATACCCTTACTCTAGAAGCTTACACTGACGCTGACTATGCAGGTTCCCTGGTGGATAGAAGATCAACTACAGGGTATTGTACTTTTCTTGGAAGCAATCTAGTAACATGGCGAAGCAAGAAGCAGAACGTGGTGGTAAGGTCATCTACAGAATCAGAATTCAGGGCCATTGCTCAAGGATTGTGTGAACTACTTTGGCTAAAGCATATTCTAGATGATCTGAGAGTCAAATGGGAAGGTCCTATGAAGCTCTATTGTGACAACAAGTCAGCCATCAATATTGCTCATAATCCTATACAACATGATAGGACAAAGCATATTGAAATTGATCGACATTTTATCAAAGAAAAATTGGAGGAAGGATTAGTGTGTATGTCCCATGTTCCATCAGGACGAAAATTAGCTGATGTTCTAACAAAGGGGCTGAATAGTTCGAGTTTCCATGATCTTGTATTCAAGCTGGGAATGGAAGACATCTATTCCTCAGCTTGAGGGGGAGTGTTGAAGTGTAAATAAGCTGTAAATAGATTAGAAGAATCAATTGGAAATCCCTTGATTTACGGGATTTGGATTAGGTAGTTTCCTGATTTATGAATGATTTAGTTTCCTGATTTATGAATGATTTAGTTTCCTGATTTAGGAATGATTTAGTTTCCTATTCTTTCTTCTGTAATTTGCTATATAATACCGTGTAATATGTCTATTCATAATAACAGAAAATCATAGTTCTTTTCTGTGACACAAACAAATTGTTCAACAACGGCAGTTTATGAATGATACAAAAATGCACACAGGATTTTTCTTGGACTGAGATGCAATGTGTAATGCACAAACATTAGCTTTTAAAAGAAAACAAATCAGTCCAAGTAAATTTACTACAAAAGAAACGTCTAAATCTATGATTGCATGTTTGACCAGCTCATTTATTACGCAGTATCAACGTAATATTTACTTACAAATCAGAAGCAAGAGCATCACCTCCAGGGCTGTCAATTCGAATAATAGCAGCTT
Organism: Morus notabilis; assembly: GCF_000414095.1. Classification (NCBI taxonomy): domain Eukaryota; kingdom Viridiplantae; phylum Streptophyta; class Magnoliopsida; order Rosales; family Moraceae; genus Morus; species Morus notabilis. The sequence goes on along the minus strand of NW_010361828.1, from coordinate 156,999 downwards.
TATATCTTTTTGACTCTGCACATGGAATAACACCCAGATGACGAGAACATATCAAACGAAGATGACGATAAGTAGTACTAATCATTAAAGTATGCAGTAGTAAATGCATGTATCTTCATTCTTCAAGATCTGTAAATGCAAAATCAAATGAATTTATTTAAGACCTAGTACCTCTAACACTACGAATCTTCTCAATCAATTGTTCACCAATAATTCCTGAACCTGAGACGCTCAAAGGACTACGCGTGCGACTAATACTCCCTGAAGCTCTGATTACAGCTATTTGATCTTTACCACGTACTAAGCCAACGGTCCATTTCCTAACATTGCAATATTTCCTGCATTGAATCCCAAAAGCAGTACATACAGCTAAATGTGCTTCATCTACCAAGGGATTGGAATAAAAGGAGAATGAGTAATGCCAAATAGTACAGGATTTTTCACATTAGGAATTTAAGGAAAGTATGAGAACCATGAAGCCTATAGGTACGCTTTTTTTCCCCTTTCCCTGGAAACCCGATGCCCGTGTACTTTTATGTATCAGGCATCACCAAAAATTACTTGGACATTAAAGAAAAGATCCGAAACATTGACGAAGATATGTGGTGACCAGAAAAACCAATAACAAACACAACTATCAAACCGAGACAAGTAAAAGGAATGCAATTGCCAAACAGAAGATTATGAAGAAAGCAATATAATCTGAGTTCATTTATAGATGATAACAGCTTTAATACATGTATAGACACATGTAGTGGACACCAAAATGTTAGTTCTTGCACCATATATAAGAAATTGACAACCTGTAGTCAACCATAGGAAGAATCTTATCCTTCTGCAAGCCAAGTCTTTCCTGCAACATCGAGATAACCTGCAAGGCCGGCAGATTACTACAAAGCTACCAAGAAATTTTTCATATTTAGACCTTAGATACAGACAACATGACACCAATAATTTGCAAATGCAATCAAAAAGTAGCATATCTAAACATTGACTGTGAGAACTTTATTATACAGTATTTCTACAAACTAAGCAGAACATTTATAAACTAAATATTTGCCACGGTTTGATAGTCTGTATGAGTCAACAAGTTGAAGGGAACGAACATGAAATCTGTATAACTCCTTATCAACTGATTCCAAAGTATAAGATCACTTAACAGAAAACCTCTAAATGGTTTCTGTGTGTGTGCTTAAGCTTGTATAGTAATATGTGACAGAGTTTCAGACCGAAAGTTAATTGAAACCTAGAAAATGCCATCTAAATGTTCAAACATTTAAACTGTAGCACCAGATGCTAATACTCTGGGTCTCTAACATACTTTGACCACCAGTCAGCATATATTAGCAGTTCTATACCTCATCATCGTACTTTATGTCGGTTATCCAGCCATCCTTTTTCAGCCTTTCTATGTGAAAGACCCCTTCATCAATGAAGTCTATGACTTTTTCTCTTTTCTTTCCTATAAAGATTGGCAGAAGCTCATAAATTATGTGAAATTCCAATATTGGCCAAGAGGATCAAAAGTAAAAACACCTTTTGCAGAAGAGACTTCATCCAGCCAATGCCCATATATGTTATCAAGCAACGCATTCAGCATCTCACAATTTTCTTTAGACATAGTTTTACGGGTAAGTTGATCACCAGCACTTTTGTATTTCCCAATCCTTTCCACTTGTGGCTCAATTCCTACTTTGTCAAGAACACCTAAAGCAATTTTTTCAATGCAACAAACTCAGATAAAGAATAATTTCAAGCAACAAGGATAGCACGAGTAAAGGTAAATAAGGTAGCTAGATACACATTTCTACCACACTATCCATTGTATGACGATAGGTGATTGATCTATATTGACTTTTATACAACTTCGGGTATACATTTGAACAAATTTAAGTGAAGTAAATGACGGGCAATATAATTTTTTGAAGCACCTCAAGGATGTATGTAAAATCAAAAGTACATGCACAGAACTACTCCAATATTGCAATAAAACGCACTTCCCTTATTATGAGTTGAATTTTATTTCGAGAGAAGACGGGATAATAATTAATAACTGCAGTAAATAAGAAGTTTAATGCCAGCAATCCTAAACATGCTTTCTAGCCACTTCTATTATTCTCTTTCTTTGGTGCTCAAAATTCCAATTAAATTTTTAACTGTTTGTACAACAGATAACAAGAAGATTTCCATGCATGTTACTGCAGAGTAGAATACACGACAGAATGATAAAACAAAAGCCTAGGAAAGACGGACCAATTTTTTCAGAAACTGGGTTACTTTCTGCTTCATGGGAAATACAAAAATGTAAAAAGTCTAAGGAATCACTAAAAATCACTTATTAGGGTATTTTTAGGGTGAAGTGAATCCTTAGACTTTTCATATTTTTGGTAATTTTAGCACTTTATCATGGTTTAGAAATATATATATATATAATACACACACACACACACACATATTAGGGTTGCCAAGGTGACAGCACCGTAAGCATGGAAAGTTCCAAATAGAATTTCAAGATAGAAAATCCTGTAAAAGTATACTTAAACAACGTACAAATGACCACTTTTCAAGTTTTCGGCCGCGATGCTTGGAAAATCTAGAAATATTGCCATCATGCTCAAGAACAATAAAGAAGGGAAAAGTAAACTTAGTTGTAACATAAGCAAGAATTTGCATGTCCTTCTACCAGAAAAAAGATGAAGGAAACAAGAGTACAAATAAAATTGCTATTCGAAGGAGTCTACCAAAATGAAAAGAAAAGAATAATAACAACAGAAACAAATATCTAGTATCAATAGCCAGACTCTGAAGCGTATAATAAAATAAAAGAGGGAAAACATTTTTTTTTTTTTTTGGAAACAAGAAACTCATATTAATCATAAAACTGATATACAACCAAGAGAGGATGGGTCATCCTCATGAAATAGACAATGTGACTAAGCTACGCATAAGAGGAAAAACATTTATCATAGACTCATCATCCATCTAAAACATCCTCTCTTTCCTCCCATCCGCCCCCCTAGAGACTCTCCTCTTTTCCAACATACCCGCTCACAAATAGCAAGTATCATTTAGGTGGTAGTATAGGGGCCTACACAACAGTCCAACTTAAGATGTATTCAGGGAATATATCCCCATCTACCAACAAAGAAATGCATATTAAAGCATCATCGGGTACAATCATTTTTACATTTAAATATAAATCATGCAAGACCGAACATTGTCACCGTACCTCGAAGAAATGATGCTTGAACCGTAAAACCAAATAGAGAAATGTAACCACTAGGAGGGCAATATATCTCATCACAAGCACAGGCAAGATAATATTCCTTCTCTCGACAAACAGGTACAAATGCCACGATGAATTTACCTACAAGAGCAATTAGGAAGGAGTAGTCATCCAATGGTAAAATTCTCGGACAACATTGTCGGATCTCTATAAGAGAATTGGAAGTAGACATAATCAGAAGTTCAGTAGATTATAGTAGACAGACCTTTGCACACATGAATAAAAAGATCACTCAGAATATGATATATGAAGAGAATATTTAAATAAAAATTAAAAATATCTGACAAGTTTTGTGCTTGTGAAGCTCAAAAGAAGATATCAGCAAAAGAACAAGGAAGCAACAGGACTTCACGAATTTGTTATCACGAGTAGATACCAAAATAGTCTGCCTTTTCATAAATGAAATAACTGAAACCAAATAGAATATTTTCATGCAGTCAAATCTCTTCACCATATAGTCAAATCTCTTGAATTTTTAGGCTTAAACTAATCAAACTACCCACAAAGGCTAGGAACGTCAGTTATCCTACTCAGCTTGTACTTCACATATAGGCGTACTAACACAAGCACTATGACACTAACCTGATTTCCTAAAATCCAATATATGCCTTCGAATTTCTTCGACTTTTGCCCACCCACAGTTCAATGAATCAATATGGAGGTAGACACCGGAAATACGAGGATCATATGCCGCTTTCACAAAATTCTCACAAAGTTGAGGTAGAGATAATCCAGAAGAGAAACGGCTCTTCAGCTGATCAGATATCTGAATGCAAACTCCACAGCAACACATACGTATAAATTCACAATCTGTAAAAACTAATAGATCATATATAAAGTTAAAAAGGCTCAAGTTTAAAAGGTCGTTGTCGCAAAGCAAATATTCAAAACATAGACAAAACTTTGTCTTCACTTCACCTAAATTTCTTACTTTGTGAAATATGATTTTCTCTAAATGCAATTTTCAATTCCTCTTTTAATCAAATGTGCATAAGCAAATGATGTATATCAAATTCTCTATTTGTAAAAACTATCAAATAATGTAATAATACAAAACAATTGAGTCTCAAAATATTCCAACTCAAAAAAAAAATATCAAAATGAAGCCAAATTCTAACAGATAATGTAATGATGAAAGACATTAGAGTTCGAAAAAGTTCTATCTCAAAGCAAATATCAAAACTATGGTCAAAATTCTGTTTTGACCAAAAATTTCATATATGCTAAGACAAATACTAATGCTAATTGTATATATAGCATAAAAAAAATATGATATGGTATGTTATTTTTATTTTTACTACAATGAATAATGCTATATAAAATGCTAAATCTATTTTTTACTATAATTATTGAGCTTGAAAGTTGTAAAATTAAAACTTTTATTTTTAAAATAATTTAAAAATATAAAAGTTTCAATGATTACAGGAAAAAAATAAACATTTCAACTAAATGTTAAATTTTTTATACGCTATATTTGGTGAGAAATTTATGACTACGTATGAAAAATTTAACACAACAAATAACATTACATTGCATTAGAGAGTGTTGTTTTACACTTAAATATTAAATTTGCAATTAACCTATAATTCCATTGGAGATGCACACATAACATTTTCACTAATGCAATTCCTCTAACTAATAGAAATTTAATGAGCACAAAATTTCAGAGAGGGAAACCTGGCCACGCAATTTCATGGTGAGAACACTACCCTTACGAACTCGCTCCCAAGGGAAAGCGACCAGCATTCGAAGCTTCACGACGAAGCTCTTCCATGCGCCGGGCTTCACGAACCGGAACTCGCCGCTCGGATACTCCTCGTCGGATTTTCTCACTCTCTGACTACCAACCCTAACGTCGGAGCCAGATTCGTCCTTACCGTCCTTCTCTTCCTTCTTCTCCGGTCCATCTCCGGTCTTCTTCGTCTCCCCCTCCGACGACGACGAATCGAAGGCGCGAACCAAAAACTTTCTAGAAGGTTCGCGAAGAGAATCGTTAGTGAAATCGGGACGGAGAGAAAGCGAGAATTGGGGTCGGAAATGGAAGCGAGAGAATGGGGAGGGAATGTGGAGAGGGTTGGAAGCGGAGAGGATGGCGGCGAAGGTCCGGCGGTGGATTGGGGCGGTGAGATGGGATGATTGGAGGAGAAGAAGCTTCGACATTGTTGGTTGTTCTGAGCAAAGTTTGACTTTGTTTAATTTTTTTTAAAGTGTGAGTGAAGAGTGTATTGTTCACTTTTTGTTGTTCTCCACCAAACGGGGAGAAGACGATATTACAGATGGAGTTGCCGGGAAAGAGAGAGAGAGGAAAAGAGGAGGATGACAAGGCTACGTTTTGTCCACGTCATCGTGCTCTCGCTTGTCCACTTGTTATATCCTTTTGCCTCCTTACCTAGCTAGCCGAACAATGCTATAAAACACTAGTGTTTAGTACAATCTATTAATAAAATATGTGTCTTACAATGTAAAATTCACAAATGAAATTTATATTTTATTAGTGATGATGCTTAATATTAGTGTGTTTTTAAGTATTTTTTTCAGCTAATGAAACAATATTATTTGTTTAAATAGGAATTTTTTCTTTCAAATTCAGAATACGGGTCCCACCTAACTAACGAGGTCCATGTAAGTCCTATCTGGTGGGACCCACACTTTGTGCCTAATGGGAAAAATTCTTGTTTGGCTAATCAGCATTTTCCTAACTATTGGTGTTTTCCCCTTTCTTTTTTTTTTTTTGTTATTTTATACGAATTCTCTCTCAACTTTTTAAATTTAACAATTTATTCCTTATTCCTTTTGTCTTGAAATTAACCCCATCAACTTTAAAGCTTTACAATTAAGGTACAATAGAAAACAGTGTTTTTTCTTTTTGACAATTCTAATCATTTGACAATCATGTGAGCATATGTTGACGACATTAAAGTCAGTTTTAAGGTCATTTCTCACCCTATTTATTCGATATGATGGTATCATAGTCATTTAGGCATCGTTCATTTTACTAATTTGAGTTTTCAGTTCTAAGTTATTATAGTTAAAAGCTCTAAGAAAATATCACATCTAACTTTTTCTGTTACAGTTAAAAACTCTTAGAAAATATCACATATCAGTTCGAATTGAAAACTCGAATCTGCAAAACGAATGCGGCCTTAATGTGTTCGAACATAATCAGTAATGATAAACAACTCTTAGTTTCTAAAGATTATTGCCCTCAACAGACGTTCCAACAATAAGAAATGACTTTCATTGACCTTAATAGACTCTTACGGGCACATCACATAATCAGACTCGTAAAAAATAAAAGAAAAATAGACTGGACCTTAATTAGAAAGATTTTTAAGTTAAAATGGTCAATTGCCATAAAAAAAATATAGGCCAAATTGTCAAATTCAAAAAATTGAGGGAGTATTTGTATGAAAAAGCCTTTTATTTGAATTTGTTTATTGTTATGAACAAATACAAAATAACTAAATTGCAAGGCTCCATAGAAATAGATAGAAATGAAAGAAAAAGATATAGGGACTTTTCTCTTGTAATCCCTGTAAAAATGGACTACAGATAGTCTCTTAGTTTTTAGCCATCATATGTGTATCAGAATCTGTGTGTTCTGCTTGCTTTGTCAATTTGATGTGATTTTTACTTGATCTAACGGTTGACAATCAACAACGGACTTTGATGGATTATTTCCGGCCGGTGTTGAATGACAATTACTCGGGGATCCGGTGCCAAGCGATCAACGCTAATAACTTCGAGTTGAAGCCTGCCTTAATTAGTATGGTTCAACAAAATCAATATGGGGGATTGCCACATGAGGACCTTAATCAAGATGAACGGTGTTGGTGATAATGTGATTCGGTTGCGCTTGTTCCGTTTTCTTTTAGGGACAAGGCGCGAGGTTGGTTATAAGGATTAGCTCCAGGAAGTTTCGCTACTTGGGATGAGTTTGTTCAGAAATTTCTTAACAAGTTCTTTTCTCCCTCGAAGACAACACAGTTGAGGAGCGAGATCGTTCAATTCATACAGTTAGATTTTGAGCCTCTTTACGAGGCATGGGAGCGATTCAATGACCTCATTCGGAGGTGTCCTCAACATGACTATCAAGAAAAGACAGTTCTTGATGTGGCGGCCAGTGGTACTCTTTTACTCTTTTGTTGAAAACCACTGAGGAAGCCCAATTACTTTTGGAGGAAATGTCTACAAACAATTCCCAATGGCCTAATAAAAGGTCAATTTTGAAGAAAGTGGCGGGAGTTCATGAAGTGGATCCAAATAATTGCATTATCCGCTCAAGTATCGACATTGGCTAATTAAGTTTCGGCGTGAACCACTCGAGAGGCTTCTACAAGCAAGGATTTGACTTATGTAGTGAACACTTCTTATGTTGAAGAGAGGATTAACCAAGAGCAATGCCAATACATAAACAACCAGAGCTACAATTTTTGGCCCGCCAATAATTTGCCAACTCACTACCATTCGGGGCTCCAAAATCATGAGAACTTCCCTTATGCCAACCAAAGAAATGTTCTACATCCGCCTCCGGGGTATAATCAAAATGTAGGACCTAGTGTGACGGAGAAGAAATAACCTTTGGAAGATATTTTGGCCACTTTTATGTTAGAGACCACATTAAACTTCAAACAAGGTGATTCAAGGCTCACTTGCTAGAGGGCCATTGTAATAGCATGGAAGCCACCATGAAGAATCTTGATATGCAAATAAGTCAATTGGCTAATTCCTTAAAAGGCCATCAACTGGGTCAATTCCCAAGTAACACAAAGAAGAACCCAAAGGACCATTGCAAGGCCATTACAGAGTGGGAAAGTACTTGAGGACCCCAAACCCCGCAAAGCTAAGGCTAAGGAGAAAGAGGATGAAGTTGTAAAGGAGTCACCAAAGGTAGCCTCAAATTCCAGTTCTATTTCATCTCTGGATAATCCTCCCATTGTTGCTCCACCTTTACCGTTTCCTCAACGGTTTCAAAAGAAGAAACTTGATGCTTAATTTTCCAAGTTTCTTGAAATTTTCAAAAAGTTACATATTAACATCCCGTTTGCGGATGCCTTGGAACAAATGTCAAACTATGTGAAGTTCATGAAAGAAGTGATGTCTAAGAAGCGGAAGTTGGAGAATTACAAGATTGTGAAATTAACAAAAGAATGCAGTGTTATTCTCTAAAGGAAACGTACACAAAAGTTGAAAGATCCCAGGAGTTTTACTATTCCATGCAGCATTGGCAATTCGACATTCGAGAAGGCTTTGTGTGACCTCACTAATCTCATGCCTTTATCGGTGTTCCAAAAGTTGGGTCTTGGTGAGGTAATGCCCACTACTATTTCTTTGCAAATGGCAGATTGTTCTCTTACCTATCCTCGTGGTGTTATTGAGGATGTTTTGGTCAAGGTGGATAAGTTCATCTTCCCGCTGGACTTTGTGGTTCTCGATATGGAAGAAGACCGGGAGATTCTCATCATCCTTAGGAGGCCATTTCTTGCTACCGAAAAAGCTTTGATTGATGTTCCCAGCAACAATTTGACTCTTCGGGTTAATAAAGAGGAGGTCAAGTTTAATATCTTCGACACCATGAAGTTTCCAGATGAGAGGCCCACTTACAATCGGATTGAGGTAATTGATTCTTGCATCCAAGAGGTAATTAGAGATGTTTGGCATTGTGATCCTTTGGAGCATTGTCTAGTCACTTCTATGTCTAAGTCAAATTTTGGTGAAGCGTTATCTGCCAAGGATGATGGCATTGCGGATTGTGCTTAGCTCTTATGGCTTTACCTAGTTATGAGAATTTTAAGGTTCATTTGGAGGAACTTGATCAAATGCCTAGTATTGAGAAGTCAAATGGGTAACCAGGTTCATCTAGCTCACCTCATGAGGGGTTAGTTTTGAAGCAATTGCCCAATCATCTTCGTTATGCTTTCTTGGGAGCGGATTCTACTTATCCGGTTATCATTTCGGTATCCTTAAGTTCACAAGAGGAAGAAAAGTTGCTTGAAGTCTTAAAGAATCATAAGTCCGATTTGGGTTGGTCTATATCCGATATCAAAAGCATAAGCTCGACTTTTTGCATGCACAAGATTTTAATGGAGGATTCTTACAAGTCATCCATAGAGCATCAAAGGAGGTTGAATACGACAATGAAGGAAGTGGTGAGGAATGAAATGTTGAAGCTACTAAATGCGGGAATCGGCTATGACATTTCGGATAGCTCATGGGTTAGTCCGGTTCAAGTGGTGCCAAAGAAGGAAGGCATGATGGTAATCAAGAATGAGAAGAACGAGTGCATCCTTACTAGAATGGTCACAGGTTGGAGAGTGTGTATTGATTATGGGAAGTTGAACGAGGCTACAAGAAAAAATCACTTCCCTCTCATGTTCATTGATCATATGTTGGATCGTTTGGCAAGTTTTGAGTACTATTGCTTCCTTGATGGGTATTCGGGGTACAACCAAATTGCAATTGCTCCCGAGGATCAAGAAAAGACCACTTTCACTTGTCCATATGGTACGTTTACTTTCTAAAGACTGTCTTTTAGTTTATGCAATGCACCCGCGACTTTCCAAAGATGTATGATGGCAATCTTCTCTGACATGGTAGAGGAGATTATAGAGGTGTTTATGGATGATTTTTAAGTGTTTGAGACATCATTTAATCATTGCCTCCATAATTTATCTCTTGTTTTGCAACGATGTGAGGAGAAGAATTTGGTGCTTAATTAGGAAAAATGTCATTTCATGGTTAAGGAAAGGATTGTTCTAGGTCATCGGGTGTCCTCCAAGGGAATTGAGGTTGATCAAGCTAAAATAGCAACAATTGGGAAAATTCCACCACCAATTAATGTGGGATAAGGAGTTTCCTGGGGCATGTTGGGTTCATCAATGATTTCTCAAAGATTGTTAAGCCGTTGTGTAATCTCCTTTAAAAGGATGCTCCGTTTGTCTTTGATGAAGCTTGTGTGAAGGCCTTTGAAGTGATTAAGGACAGGTTGATTTCGGCTCCCATTGTGATTGTGCATGACTGGAATGAGCCGATTGAAATCATGTGTGAAGCAAGTAATTATGCCATTGGAGCGATACTTGGCCAAAGGAGAGCCAAGATCTTCAAGGCTATCTACTACTCAAGTTGGATCCTCACCAATGCTCAACTAAACTACATCACTACCGAGAAAGGGATGTTAAGGTTATTGGTTCTAAAGTGATTGATTACATGGACCATGCGACAATTCCACATTTGTTTGCCAAAAAGGATGCCAAGCCTCATTTAATTCGGTGGATACTGTTACTTCAAGAGTTTGACTTGGAAACCCATGATAAAAAAGGGAGTGAGAATGTAGTGGCTGACCATCTCTCAAGACTCGAGCAATTTAAAGTGGAGAGTGCTAACAAACAAGAGGAGTTCCCGGATGAGCAACTTTTGAAATTAAGTTGAAGCTCCCTCAGTACGATGACTTTGTCAATTATCTAGCTTGCAATGTGTTGCCACCGGACCTCACTTATCATGAAAAGAAGAAATTCCTCCATGATGTAAAGGGCTACTTATGGGATGATCCGCTTTTGTTTAAAAGGTGCAATGACCAAGCCATTCAGAGGTGTGTTCCCGAAGAAGAAATTCATGATATTCTCCATTCTTGTCATTCCACACCTTATGGAGGGCATTTTAGTGCAACTCGAACCGCTGCTAAGATACTTCAATATAGTTTTTATTGGCTAACTCTTTTCCAGGATTGTTATGCTTTTGTCAAGACTTGTGACCGATACTAACGTGTGGGAAACATTTCTAGGCGTCATGAGTTGCCTTTGACTAATATTGTCTTTGACTTTATGGGACCATTTCCTTATTTTGGTCAAGAGTACATCTTGTTGGCGGTCAATTATGCGTCCAAATGGGTGGAAACAATTGCTGCTCTAACAAATTATGCCCTAGTGGTCTTGAAATTCTTGCACAAGAACATCTTCACAAGGTTCGATACCCCTCAAGCCATAATTAGTGATGAGGGAACCCATTTTTACAACAAAGTCTTCAATGCTCTTTTGGCCAAGTATGGAGTGAAGCACAATATTGCCCTTGCTTACCATCCCCAAACAAATGGACAACCGGAAATTTCTAACTGGGAGATTAAACAAATTACGAAGAAGACAGTGCAAACCAACCTCAAGGATTGGGCTACAAAGCTTGACAATGCCTTATGGACTTATAAAACGGCTTGTAAGACACCAATTGGCATGTCTCCCTATCGATTGGTGTTTGGAAAAGCTTGTCATTTGCCGGTTGAGTTAGAGCACCGAGCATTTTGGGCCATCAAGAAATTAAATTTTGATTTGAAAGCCGCCGGTGATCAACGTTTGCTTCAACTTAATGAGTTGGAAGAGTTCCAGAATAAAGCATATGAGAGTTCCCGGATCTATAAGGAACAAACAAAAAAGTGGCATGGCAAGCATATTCTAAGGAGAGAATTTCTTCTGGGACAACAAGTATTGCTCTTCAACTCTTAGTTGCGGTTATTCCCCGGAAAATTGAAGTCAAGGTGGTCTGGACCATTCCAAGTCAAGAAAGTCTATCTGTATGGCATCGTTGAAATCATTAGAAAAGACGGAGAAGCATTTCGCGTCAACAGACAACGGCTCAAGCATTACTATGGTGGAGAGGAGCAAAAAGTGGAGAAAGTTCTTCTCAATGATTCCAATTGATTAAGCCTCGGACGAGTCTAGCTAGGACGTTAAAGTAAGCGCTTCGTGGGAGGCACCCCAAATTCTTTACCTTTTAACTCTTTTTATTTTCGTTTCGAGTGTTGTTTTCATTAGTTTTAGTTATAATTAATTGCATGTTAGTTTTTATTTGAGTTTATTAGTAATATTTTAGTTTTTAGTTTGATTATTGGTTTTATTTCAGTTTTAATTTATTTTGCATTAAACATTTGAATTTTGTGTGTTTTGATAGGTGCTTAAATAAATAGGAGTTACAATCACAAGTATTGATGAAAAAAACTAGCTCAAAGAGGTGAAAAGAGCTCACAAATTCAAGTTGCAGTTTGGAAATTGTGGAAAAAAAAGGTTGAGGTTCAATTTTAGGCTAGAGAGGTGCAACAAAGCCTATTGGGGCAGAATCAATTGCGCGGGCGCGCCATAACAAGCACACGCCCACGCCAGGGTGTGCAAAGGCGCCCTATTCACGGGCGCGCGCAGCAGGAAGCCATTCTGGGCAAAATGGACTGGGTGGGCGTGCAACCAAGCCGAGACCGCGCGCCCGAAAGAGGAAAAAAAACTCAAATTCTCAAACTTACTCGAAAATCCTAAATCCTCATTTCTCTTCTCCTCGCTCCAAAACCTCTCTTCCTCTTAAATCCAAACACTCAAATTTCAAAATTTCTCTTCATTTATTCTCTTAATCTCTTCCAAAACCACCTAAATCTCCAACTATTCTCAAAAAATTCACACCGAAAAACCAACTATTGGAGCTCTTCTCCACCATTCCTAGAGATTATCTTAGTTAGAGCTAATTGGGATTTTGAGGCCTCCATTACTTCAAGACCTCAATTTTGGGCTTCTTATAGTGTAAGTTTCCTCATTCTTGGCTTTAGTTTTCAATTCATTGTTACAATTCATTGTTAGAGCTTGGATTGAGTAGAGATTTGTGAATGGAGTTTTTGTGAAGTTGTGGTTGTGATTTTATGCCTAAATTGATTTGTTGTGAGAGAATTCTTCATTGATGTTGTGATTCATCGAGGTTTGTGAGAATTTGGGTTTGTTGAACAGGGAATTTTGTTATTAAGTGGTTGTTTGAAGTGTGCACACCACATGTTTGGTGAAAGGTCTAGGTGACAAAATGGCCCCCAAAAAAGCAAAAGGTGGATAAATCTCAACCTAGCTCGAGTACACCCCTTCAACCTGGCTCGATTACACCCTTCTAAGGAGTTAAGTTTGTGAATGAAGCGGCACTAGAAAAGTACAACAAGTTTATTCAGGATAAGAAGACCCTAGTGACGGAGAAAGGACTAAAGCCCGATGAGCAAAAGGATGGGTTCATAGGAAAATTCATAGTCGATAGGCGATGGCATGACTTCACGGATATGCTGTATGTGGTGGTGATGGATATTGTTAGGGAGTTCTATGCTAATGGGTCCCAACAAAGAGAGAACAATGAGGTCTTTGTTAGAAACAAGATGGTGTCTTTTGCTCCGAAGGTCATAAATAAGTATTACAAGCTACCCAACTTTGAACATGATGGATATACTCAGTACTTGGAAGATGATTTGGACTATGATGATATTATCAAGAGAATGTGTGTTCCGGGTACACAATGGACGACGACGAGTTCTGGCGGGGATATTGCCCAATCTTTTCCTTCCAACACCCTGAACCAATACGCCAAGGCGTGCTTTTGGTTTCTTTGTCCTAATTTGATGCCAATCACGCACCAAACTACGGTGGCAGCGGACAGAGCAGCCTTGCTCTTTTGTATTTTGACAGAGAAGACAATCGATGTTGGTAAGGTCATTAGAGACTCCATTGTCCACACCTGTTAAGGAAGGACAACAGGCAGTCTAACTCATCCATGCCTCTTCACTTAATTATGCCGTAGAGCGGGGGTGACGATTAAAGCTATTGAAAAAACCAAAGACCCCGACCCCCTAATTGATCACGGCATCATCCGGAGATAAAAAATCTGGGATGGTGGTGTTGTGGAGCGTTCGGGATTGGGTTTTCAAGTCTATGCACCCCGTCATGAAGCGCCTCCACCGCGTTGTCGCTTAGTCGACGACGGCGGCGCCGCGATGATATGCATGATGTCATCCGCAGCCAACAAGAAGAAGAAGCATGGTTCCGCCAACTTCCAAATTATGTGCCGCATCCCCCACCCTCTAGAGAAGAAGCTGGATCATCCGAGCCGAATAGAGGAGCTCCCGGTTACATGTCCCATGCCAAGCTCCAACACATGGTCTATTAACAGGGTGAAAAAATTGCGTGACTCCGTCAAGAGTTGAAGCAATAAGGAAGACATATCCTTGACATCCGAGCAATCACTGCCGATGAACAACAAAGAAACCACACCCGAGATAAGTTTCAAGCAGAATATTTCAACACACATGGGATGATGTTCAACCGATTCGGCATCAACTCGGGTCAGGATTTGTCAGATATTCCACCACTCCTGCAATACCCGGCAAGCCTCCTTCAACTCTCGCAATACCTGGAGAAACTCCCATAGATATATTATTTATTAACTTATTGTGTGCAAATACAAGCTTTCAAAAACCATATATGTAGGCTAAAAGTCATAAACTAGAAAATGCCAAAATCATAAGTTACAATAATAAATAATACAAATAGAGTATTAATTAAAGGTTATCAAGATTGTGCAATACTAAATACCAATGGTAATAAAAGAAGAGACAAATGATATTTATAAGATATGTTAGGAATATGAACATCCACTAATAAATTAATGAGAATGCATCATATAGCATTTTGTATATATTTTTAAAGCAATAAATTATAGCATATCTCCTATTTTCATTTAAAATAAAATGTTATTTTTTAATTCTTCCATTCTTTTAGGGTTTCATATTTTTCACTCTAAAACACTCCCCTAGCCCCTACTCTCTGTCTCTTTTGATCTCTCTCCCACGCATGTCGGCCAAACTCTCAACTCCCACCCTCTGTCTAGACTCTAACTATTTCTCTCTCTTCTGATCTCTCTCCATAAGCCCACAAAACTCCCTCTAATCTCGCCATTGCTCGAGTCTCGCTATCATTCTCCCTCTAATTTAGAACAATGGTAATTTCAAAAAACTCGCGCCGGAGTGGAGCTCGATGCTCATCGCGCAAACTCATCAGATTTGATGGCAGATTTTAGATCTCTCTCTCTCTCTCTCTCTCTCTCTCTCTCTCTCTCTCTGTTTCTTCTCTCTATGTTTGTTCTCTTATGCCATACAAACTCTGTTGATCAGAAATCGCGAAACGCAGAAGCCTGTCGTATGGCTCGTCATCGTCGCAAACCGGAGATGGTGAATCGTTGAAGCTTGTATGTCGTTTCGTTGCCATCACGATTCTGACAAATCTCTTTTTTGTTTTCTCTATAATTGTTTTTTTTTTTTATGCAGGCTTTTCGTTCGTTAGCAAGGTTTGACCGCGGCTGGTGTCAACGAAGGGGTTGGGCGTTAGGGGAGAAACTAGAGAGTGGGTTTGGTGCCACCAGAAATAGGTGGAATTTTAGGGCAACAATGGGTTAGGTTTAGGGTTAGAGAGTATGTTTTGTATTTACTTGTAAGTACATTATTTAATGGATACAACACTAAACATGATTAGGTATTTAAGTGAATATAATATTCAATAGACTCGAGGCTGCAAAAAAATAAAGTATTTACGTATAAATATTGAATTTACTAAATAAATAAAATTAAAAAATATGGTAAATAAAGGATTTAAGGGTAAATCTAATATTTACTGTCGCCGACTGAAATTCAGATAAATACGCTATTTATCGATCGTTGGCATCAATGATTGACTCTTTATGTAAATACGATTCTTAATGTTAGCAATTGGATTTCCGAGTAAAGTATTTACTAACAACCGGATTTCTTAGTAAATACTGTATTTACTATCCGCCGATGTCGATATCTAAATTTTTAGGTAAATATTATATTTTTGGGTAAATATAGTTTTTTAATAAAATATGGTATTTACTTATCGTCAGCACAAGCGATCAAATTTTCAGTATATATAGTATTTATCGGTTGCCATTTGTATTGGTGCCGGCAGCCATATTTATATATAAATATGGTATTTACTAGTAAATGTAGTATTTATGCGTGAATACGTTATTTACGAATGAATATGATATTCATGAGTAGATATATATTTATTTCATGACTCAAGTTATATTACTATAGTATTTTCTCTTACAAAAATTTAAATTCAACTTTTTTGTTACAGTATTTTTCTCTCACATACACAACTTAAGTCGTACAAAATAACAAGTATTTATAAGTAAATATGATATTTAACAATAGCCAGCAATGATCATCGGAAGCTAACCATAGTGGACCTGACAAAGGGGGGAAGGAAAGAGTTGGGACAGAGAAAGAGTTGAGGGATGTTTTTAATTATAGGGCTGAAAACCTAACCTATGAAATTATACTATTTATTGCCTAATTTAAAAAATTGTTATAATTTATTGACCACCTTATTGAATATGTTATTTCACTCATTCGACCTAAATTAATTTATTTATAACATCTATGTGCTCTTTTTTTTTTTGAGTTCTTTATACAAAACTCAAGGATGGATTTATGCAATAAAAAATATTGTAGAGAATGCAATTCTGTGTTATGTCATTATATTTAGAATATCAAATATATTTTTAAGATTTGAGTCCGCTAATTCCTTACCAGTAATCTCATGCATCACACTAAGGTGACGTTTTTCTTTTATGTTCTTTTTAATTTTATGTTGTCTTTCTTTGTTGAAACTTTTTAATACGGTATAGGGTTTATAGCTTTCACCTTATATAAAAACAAATTATTAATATTCAAATTCTCACATTCACACACTTCTGAGAGTACGTTTGATAGGAAGGAGGGAGAGTGGTGGAAGGATTGTGATGGAGGAAGAGGTTTAATTTCTTATTTGGTTGGAAGAGGAGGAAGAAGAGGAGAGGTGGAGGGATGTGCTCTTCCTCATGACCCACCAAACTGGATTAGAAGAATCCAAACAATTCATTTACTTTATGCTTAGTAATTTAATAAATAACTATTATTTATTCTTTTAACGCTCCATCCATCCTACTAAACAATATGAAAAATTATTATAATTTTTGTCATCCTTCCTACTCTCTATATTTCTAACTCTTTTTATTCTTACTACTCTCTATCCCTCTAACCAAACGAGTCACGTGTGGCTCTATTTGTTGGAAGTTCTTTACACTTTCTGATATTGTTCTATTCTGTAATCGCCGTTTCTCATCCAATTTGATATTGTTCTATTGTGTGATCGTCGTTTCTCATACAATTTTCGTTTTCCACTTTGTTGTGACGTTGTCGTTTTCCTTTCTTTAGTTTTCGTTTTTGGTCAACTGTCATTTATACTTCGATCTATCTATGTTTTCCCTTTTCCGCGCGTTGGTTAACCAGCTCTTTAGACCTTTTCCATTGTTATCGTCGTTCCTCTAAATTGTTGCCTTTTATGTCATCGTCACCTTTTCATTGTTATTGTGGTTTCATTGTCGTTAATTTGAACTTTTGTCGTTTACTTTTTACGTTTTACAAATTTGCTGTCGTTTTGTTTTTAATCGTTGTTCACTTCCTCCTTGTCGGTTTTTTATTGTCGTCGTCCGCTTATGGTGTTCGCTTTTCCTCATATTGCCGATTATTCAGTTTTTGTCGTTCTCTCTTTTCGCTTGTTACATGGTCGTTTTCAAACATTTATTTAATTCTTTTGCTGTATTATTATTTCGTACGTTGCGTGCCGTCAATTCTAATTTTGTTGATATGTGCTCATCTGGTAAATAAGTTTGAAAATCGTGATTTGAACTTGTAGATTGAAATGATTTTTGGACATTACTTGAGCTAGCCTCTGAGGGGAAGGGAATTTCAGGGTGCGTTTAGAATTAATTCTAAAATATTTTTATTTTTTTGTACGAAAATAAAAATGAAAACGTTTTTAGTTTTATTTTTGAATTATTTCTGAAAATACGTTTGGTAGTTTTATTTAGAGATTGATTTCAGTTTTAAAAAAAACTGAAACTGCGTTTGGTGGTTTAATTTTTAAAAACATGTAATAATATATTAAATAATAATATATT
>NW_010361828.1:118864-138825 GCF_000414095.1 Morus notabilis | reverse complement strand
ATTATTAAATATATTAAATAATAATATATTAAATAAATAACATTATTAAATATATTAAATAATAATATATTAAATAAATAACATTATTAAATAAATTAAATAATTATATATTAAATAAATAATATTATTAAATATATTAAATAAATAATATTATTAAATATATTATATTAAATAAACATATATAATACAAAAACGATTTCAAAAAAGAGGGAAGAAAATGAAAAAAAAAAAAAAAGTGAAATCCGTTTTCAGAAAACAGAAAACGAAAACGAGAAAATGAAAACACATTTTTTTCGTTTTCTGATTTTCACAAAAAGACAAAAACGTTTTTGGTTTTGTTTTTAAAAAAAAATTGCACCAAACACATTTTTAACACCCGTTTTCATTTTTTTGCTTTGAAAACCGTGAAAAACGAAAATGAAAATACAAACAAACAGGCCCTCAGATTTAGAACTGCTCTTTAGTTCAAGTTTTCAAATCAATTGTTTAATATAAATCAAAAAGAACGTTGTCAAAACTTATTTTGAACCGACTTTTAAGTTCAAAACACATGAGCCAAATTACCAAATGGTAACATTGAAAATTATAAAATTTTGAGTGCGATTAGAATTAGTTTTAAAATAATTTTATTTTCAATAAAAAGTAAAAATGATATTGTTTTGAGAATTATTCTGAGACCGATTTTGAGACCGATTCTGAAATTGTGTTTGGTTAATTTTTTAAAAGATTATTTTAAATATAATAAAAAAGTGAAATCATGTTAATTAATTAATATATTATAATATTATTAATAAGTACTAAAAAATAAAAACAAAAAAGTTAAAGTAATTTTCAACTATTTTCTAATTCTTTCACAAAAAGCATTCTTACTGTTTTCGTTTTCAAAACATTTACTAAACAAACGCCGTTTCATTTTCATTTTTTACTTCTCAAAATACGTAAAAATTATTTTTAAAAACAGTTCTAAACACGCACTTTGATTCCCGCCCACCTTTTTTCTCACAAATATCTACAAGTGAGTTCATGCTTCAGATTATTGAGAAGCTCGCTTTGGATTATTTTGATGCGAACTCGAGATTTTTCTAATGTGAGCTTGATCTCATCATCATGCGACCTCTATTCGACCAAGGTTTGAGAAAATATTTTAGCTCATTTAGATGGTGCATTTGAACTGTATATGTTTACGTTAATTAGGGTAGTAATTCGTGTCAGGTGTCATATTTTGATTGTTTTTTTTCTAAATTTACAGTCAATCCGAACACAACATGTGACACGAAATTTTTTAAAAACTACAATACGAACACGACACGACCACTTTACGGGTTGACACGACACAACACGAAAATGACCCGTGACACGAAATTAACCCATGAACCCAAAATTGACACGAAAATTGTATACTTTTATTCAGTTTTTTACATATTAAAAATAACTTAAAATTCATAACACGCTAAAATATAATAACATCCATTGAAATTAAGCAAATAATGGTATAAGATTTTGAGAATAACTATCATGATATCACAAGTTCATAATAAAATAAAAAATATGTAATAAAAATATATGAATTTTTTAGTTTTTTACAAGTTTTGTGTCGTGTTCGGGTTAGGCGTGTCCAACCCGAAAATGACCCATGTTTTTCGTGTTAATTTCAGGTCGATTCAATTATGATCTGAATCTCTTTTTTCTCAACCTTAACCCGCGAAATTCGTATCATTTTTTAATCGTATTGTCATATCATGACCTATATTACCGACCCTAACGTCAAATATTAAAACATGTTTCTTCTTATTCTTCTTTTTTTTTCTTTGAAAGGATATTTCTTCTTATTCCCACCTTTCTTTCTTTTATTTTGTCGTCATGTCAAACATACATGCATATGTACAATAAAAAGGTCGTTCCATGTACAGAGAAAAACATATAGATAACATTGATGACGTACGTATAGTAGTTATTAGTTATTAGTCACGGTTTAGTTTAGAAGTACACTTTTTCGGATTTATATTCGGCTAAACCTAGACTAGTATAGTCATTTAAAGATAATCAACACGTTTGAAAATGTTTAGTTATATATTAGGAATATTTAGACGCATTAATTACGGTGAGCAATAAAATTGTTGAATAAAGGAAAAATAAGAATATAGAAGATTTATAATGGTTTGCTTAATGTAAGAGTTATGTCTACTTTTAATATATTGCTACAGAAATTCTCTATGATGAAAGAGAAGATTAGAAGAGAAATCACACCTCACATCTCTCATAGCCTCTCTGGTTTTTTTTTTTTTTTTTTTTTTACCCCAAAAAAAAAAAAAAAAAAAAAAAAAAAAAAAAAAAAAAAACACCAAATTTACATACAATTGTGAATACGTCAAAGTACCCTTAATTCGATCTTGGTGTTGTCTCTATGTTAAAGCAATACATTACAAAATTGGCTATTCAATATACTCATCATTTTGTTATTGTGTAGATTTAGTATGAGCTCGACTCTTTCATATACTGATCGCTTGATCAAGCCATACGAATAAGAAATAGAACTACAAATTGAAAGTAAAATGTTTCAGGCACCATCGACGCTAAGCTCCCTAACTAATAGTAAACGGGATCATCAATACGAAGCACTATAATTAATAAAAAGTAAACTTTATTTGTGAGTTTTGTATTGTGGGGTCCACATTTTATTAGTATACGGTGCTCAACACCATTACAGTCCCATAACATATTCCAATTTAAATTATGTTCATTGTTCGTAATGCAGCAAGCCTAATTAAAATATAATTGTCAAGCATTTTCCTGTTGAATGTGGAAATAATTTCCAACAAAGTCACTATAGAATCTCTTTTTCCCCTTGAACCTTAAGGTAAATAGTACCCCGTTTGATAAATTTTAAGCTGCAACTTTTTCCTTTGAAACTTAAATTAACAAAAAAAAAAAAAAAAACTGAGAGGAATAAGCTCTGCGTGGCCTAACTTATATGTTTCCGAAAATAAAATAATGCTTTTATACATCTAGCCGCACGAATGCCAGTCTTGGAAAAAGAAAGTTGGAATAATCAGAACATGAACATGGACTATATACATGCATATATATTATTCATACGTATGCACGCCGGATTCTGATCATATCACATTATAAAATGAGTTACGACACAAATTTGGACCATTGTCCAATTCCCTAGCTACCGACAGAAATATATATATATATATATTATATATATTATATATATGCTATTATTCCTGATTATGAGAAAAAAATGAAAAACATAAATAACAAAAATGAGATTAAAATAAAGAGAATTTTTATGGTGTAAAAGGTTATTTTACTTTACTTATACGAACTGTTATTTTTAACCGTTAACTTAATTTTTTAACAATTAAATCTATTTATATTTGTATTAAAAATTTTACTCTTAATACAAATTTAATAGTTAAAACACAGTTCCTACTAATAAAGCAAAATAGTCTTGATCTCTATTATAACATTTTGCCCTTTTTGTGTTGAATCCTTTTTGGCATATGTAACACTTTCAGACGTGTCCGCAAATCGTTTCCGGCAAAAATACACGCAACGAGATGAATTAGTTTGGCAGCTATTTTCTCAACTAATACCGGAATTTTGAAAAACTAACAACAATTGTATATAGCGTGCCGTGAACCAATAATATTACATGACACTTACACCTAAACTACATGTTTTCCCTAATTAATCTCGAAACTTGCACAACAACTAGCTTGTTTTAGTATATATCTTGTCATACACACGTAAGAAGAGAAGCGCATAGTTGTTAGGTTCACATGATCATATCTAATCAACTGCCTAATTTTAGGGTGCTAAATGTACTTACTAGAATATTATCATTATAATCTATCACTCTCTCTCATGGGTTTGGTGGGTCAAGAGTGGGGTGGTTATTCAGTTGGCGTTTTAAAAACTTATCCATAGCAAATGGAGAGATGTAGGAAACTTTTATAATGGTGAGAGAAAAACTAGAAACATTTTTGCGAATTTGTGCCTCTCCGTGAATATGATAATTTGCGTATTTTACGTTAATTTGCAGATTTTGAATGTTGTAGTTGTATACTTTATAGTAAATTTTATTAGTTTACCAATCCATTTCAAAAGTTTAAGCTATTAAGAAGTTGGCAAACAATAATTTTTATACTTTAACACTCACTCTCACATGTGAGTTGGACAATGAACAATCGTGTAAGTAAATTAATTAGAAAGCCAACACGTGAATATTTAAGTCTGAGATATATTAAAGACCCAACACATGATAATTTTAAATGGAGATAAAGAGTGTAATTACAAGAATTTAAACACAGAACTTCCGCTCTGATATCATGTTAGTTTATGGTAAATTTGTAGTTGTATACTTTATAGTAAATTTGTAAATCTTAAAAGAAACAAGATAATTTATATATTTAAAAGATATATTAATAAACTTTAAACGTTAAGTTTTAACGATAAATTTGTGAACCGGCGTGAGTGACGACGCCGTAAAAAGACTCGAAGATATATGTCCAGCTCAAGATCCCAAAACTATAAATTATGAAATCATCACGAGTACTATAATAATATTTTACAGTAAATTAGCTTAAACAGAACTTACTTGAACCATATAATTCATACACATCCAAAAGTATGCAAACAAAAGGATTATACAATTATTAATGAACGGTACTACGTCCCTATTTTTCTCAACTGATCATCATCATCATCATCAAAATACAACCCACCCTACAAAACAAGAAGCTGATGATCATCATCATTTTCATCACATTCAAGAAAAAAACAAAAGAGAGAAATGAGAAAAGGAACAGTACGTATTCTATTTTCCCTTGGCCATATAATCTCCCAAATATGCACTTTGTTGTTAGATTTTATTACCTTCCCCTTAATCCAGCCTTGCCATGGTGAAAGGAAAACCGTCTTTCCCTCTACTTTTCCTTCCTCCTTTCAGCTCTCTGCTTCTGCTTCTTCTTCCTCGTCGATAAAGCCGATTTCTTTCCTTCCTTGTCCAAGCTTTTGCAGCACTTTTTTCCATCCTCCCGATCACCACCATCATCATCATCATCTTCCTCCTCCTCACGCTGGTAAAACGTACTGCTCTCTCCGTCAAAACGACGTCGTTCTATGCGATGATTCTTAGGTCCAGAAGAAGCGTCAGAAGCCATGGAATCATCATCATCCCCGTCGTCGTTGTCGTGTCGTTTACCTCCCTTATTGTCGTCGTCGTTGTTGTTGCTGCTGTTACTATCATCGTCATTGTTCTCTCCATAATAATCACTGATCTGCTGATCATTTTCGTCGTCGTTTTGAGGCGAACCGAGGTACATTGTCCACCCGGACTCACTGCTTTGACACTCCTCGGCTCCTCCAAACACTTGGGAAGATTCCATAACACACCAAAACGACAACAAGACCAGAAACCAACTTCTCTTAATTAAAACACCTGAGAAAGAAGAAAGAAAGAGCTATAAGAAAGAACCCACTTGTGCCTTACAACGTTTTTAATGAAAGCTACCAAGTATATATAATTGATAATATATATATATATATATAGTAGATATCCAACACTTGTAGACCACCTGGAAATTATCTAAATACCTTATAATTAATAATAAGTTTGCTTCTTTTCTGACTTGGTACTGGTTCAGAAGACAGCTAGAAGCTGAGGGATGAAAGTGAAATCAGAGTTTCTTGAATTCGAAAGGACATGTGGTTGTTCACTGGGTCATAAGGGAACAGGGGAGATAGAAATTCAATCACCATTAATATTTCTCTCTGCAAAATGCCATTATTATTATTATTATTACTAAATGTAAAAGAAGGAAATATAGCTTTAAATGCAAAAGGCAGAGAAAATGGCTCAGGAAGGGAAGAGAACTTGGTTCAATATATATATATATATATATATATATAATATATGTGTGTGTGGCTAATATATTATTAATTTTTTTGTCATGTAAATGGGAAAAAAATGAGCAGCAGGCTTTTTTTGCCTCTGGAAAAGAATGCAAAGTGACCCAACTGGATTTTTTTTTTTTTTTTTTTAAGATTATTAAAGTCTCATTTATTTTATTAATTTAATTTTATTATAATAAAAAAAAATTTAAAAATAATTATATTTAATTTTTTTATTATAATAAAATATTCTCACATAAAATTACATTTTAATTTAAATTAATAAATTAAACGGATCCTAAAACCGCTTTTATTAGAGGAAAAAAATTTTGTCCGAAATTATATTCCTGTCAGGCTGCTTTGTGCTAGCTATACATATACTCCTGTCCTCGTCCAATTTGCTTGTTTCTGTCTCCTCAGAAAGCAGGTCTCTGTCTTTTGTGTTCTTGGGGAAAGAACCAACGGTTCCACTCAACTCAACTATTTGCTCTCCATCCTCTAAACATTGCTTTAATTATCTCAAAAAAATGTGCCATAAATATCTAGTTATAATGGAATTAGGTATTGAAAAAAAAAAAAAAGTTGATTTTTTTCGGAAAGATCCCTCTTTTTACTCTTTCAATAAGAATTGTTGTTTTAGACATTGACTTAACTTTTTAACAGTTTGATTGATGATTATAAATAATTTTATGCCGTAAGATGTAAACGTTTATTGTGAATAATTATAAATCAGACATTGAATAATTAATCTAACAATTAAAATAACAATTTTTATCAATAGAAAAAAAAAAAAAAAAAGATAGTTCAAACCACAGAAGTTTCCAAAAAAGACCTATAATAATATAACTCGTAGCGAATGTTTTTAACCAGAAAAAAAAAAATTGATCCAATTTGCATACTATTGTTAGGTATGTTTGTCCTACTATATAAATCTCTAGTTTTGAGACTTCTGGCATGAAAATTAATGGATGTGGATGTAATAATTGTATTTAGAATAACCAAAGAAGTAGTGAAATCTTGGCCTCATTTAATGAGGTTTCTGCTTTCTTCCAAAGATAAAGAAGGTCGTGGTTTCTGATGGGTGAAATTATAGTGACCAGACAGATAACTCCCTGGTGAATTTACTTCTACACATTAAAACTTTGGAAAAGTCCCTTTTTTCACATTTCTCTTTCTTTTATCTCTGGCAAGACTTCTTTTTAACTTTGTTTCAATGCTATCCAACGCACACGTGAATTTTGCGCGCAAAATTGTCATCAAAAGTTAGGCAACAATTACTTTCTGTTTAACAGGCATTGGATGGTAAAAAAAATCACTTTCATCCATAAAATTTCAGCTACTTTCGGTAGATGAGACTTAACAACAAATATTTCGATAAATCAGATCGTTTTAAACTATCATTTTACGCCTGAAAAGGTATCACATGGTGCGTTCTATTTAACTAGTCATGCCATTTTTTTTTTAAAAGCTAGGTCAACAAAATTAGCTCCGTAAAACTCGTCGGTAAAAATTCATTTCATGAGCTGTGATTTTTAATATTGTATTAGTGCATGCATTTTAATATAAAACACAATATAATTTATCATGACGTGACCATTAAGCGAAACCTAAAGCATTTGCTATAGCTACTGGACATCAACAAAAACAAATGAAACACTTATTAAAGAAATACAACAAAAGGAACTTGTGAGTTTAAATCCAGTAGGACTATAGGACATAGCTTGCCCCAATACTTTTAAACCATGATTTTGGCTGTTCCCCACTTCCAATTTCTCCCCCGTGGCTTATTATATTATATCACCGGACAAGGTGAGGCCCATGTATTATTCTTGCTGCGTGTCCTTTTGGGTTGATCACGATCTTGATTTGGTCCTCTTTTGTCCTCCCACGTGAGGATTGAAGACGTGTAGGTTTTGAAATGGGGACAACGCTTGCAAAGCTATGGAAAATAATCTTATGATTTTCCTGTCTCATATTTTTACCTTATTTTTTCCCTCAAACATCAGTAGTATCTTAGGGCATATTTTTTTGTCTAAAAAACTCAAAAAAAGATAACTTAAGTTTTAATTTTATTCAAGTTCACGTTCTTTTAAAAGATAACTCAAAAATAATCTTATGATTTTCTTATTTTTTCCCTCAAAGATCAGTAGTATCTTAAGTACGTCCCCATTTAGCGTCCTAAGAAGAGTCTGCTGAGATCACATGTGACGCGACAAACTCAAGCCATATTCAGCAGATTCACTGAGGATCAGTTTAGTAGTACTGTAGATTTTTAAAAAAAATTAATATTAATTGAACTGGAAAAATACAATTGTTATAAAAAATAATTGAGTGTTTAGTAAACTATAATTATATAAATATTAATTATAAGAGTATTAAGGGTATTATGAAAGTTCATTAATTATATTTTAAGATTATTGTCACACAATTTAAAAGTTAAAGTTATTTTTAGACATTTTAACTGTAAATTTTTTTAAAATTTTTTAAAAATCACTTTTTATAATATATATATATATTTTTTTTTTTTTTTTTTATAATTGGACTATTTGACCTTGTTCGTGTGCATTTATATAATATTACTATTGCCATTATTATTTACATTTAAAATATGTTACATAATTCAGGTGGGAACAAAACTATAGGGTAAAAGTGCATCATGAGTCATGTTTTGAGGTCAAATACTAGCTGTAGCTAATTAATCATTCGTCTTTTGTATAATTATATTGTCTTTTGCGAACATGCGGTTTCCATGTTTATTGACTAAGGAATATTTTGGAGAGAACCTTTGGAAGTTTGCTATAAACTAAAGTCTTTGCAAGCTGGCTTCAATACAGTTGGATGTGATCCCTAATAAATGCATGCTAACATGCCAATATGACGGTTCTTGAGCACTGTCACCCTCATAGAAATGTGTAAAAAAAAAATGGTTGATTATTTTTATTTATATTTTTACTTATGTCGTCACATTCAATGACATGTTCATGGAGAAATTTTGGGGCCAAATGCCCAATAATTGATCATATGGGTATATATGCAGAAGGCAACTTCAGGAAGAAGAAAAAAAAAAAAAAAAAGAGAAAAAAGTGGAATATATATCCTTTACCTTATAATTCTCTCCTACAATCCAAATTAACTAGAGTTAAGCACTTATGTACAACACAAGTGTAGTAACATAATGGGTTCAGAAATTATAATATAGCGTACGAATATTGTTTAGTGACAGTGAGTATTTTTAAATTTTCTTTTTTCATTTTGATAAATTGATCCTTTTAAATTCACATGTATTTGAACCTATTTATTACAATAAAAAAATGGCTCTATTTCAGATTTCTTCACAATTCTCATCTTATTCAAACACCAATAATATTATATGTTTAATTCATTCTTTATCCAGACTTTATACTTTTAAACACTAATTTAAACTGGAATTAAAATTCACAAACTCACGAACTAAATGAGCTTTTAAATTTCATTTGATCTAATGGTGCCAGTTAAAGTTTTCTTTTTTAATAATTATTTCAGTAAGTGAAAAGAAAGAGAAAACGAGCCTGAGGTTGGATGGTGGATAAGATTGAGTAAGAGAGGAGTGAAATTTATGAAGATAGCCTTGCCGCCTAGCCTAGATATGCAGTGACAGGGGAAACAAATTATTCTAGCACGTGATAAAAGACAAACATGAAGGACACGATCGAAGGACATATGGCTCAATAATAAGTACATGGTACACGGCAAGGGATGAACCAAACGAAGAAATTCAATATTTTTCTTTTTTTCTTTTTTCGCTGGTAAAAGAGAAATTTAATCTCAACAGGACAAAGTAGATGCTGTTGAAAGAAAAAAAAAAAAAAAAAAAAAAGGCAATTTGAGTACATGATAAATTAAGAACTCGTTTAGTTTGCTGATTCGAATTTTTAATTTGAGTTGAGATGTGATTTTATGTAAAAACTTTTTACTGTAATAAAAAAATTAAATATGGTTGTTTCTCAAATTTTAAATTCAGATCAGTAAAATAAATGAGACTTAAATAGGAGAATTAAATCTGAATAAAGCTAGTGTTGTACTCCAAATCCCCAGTGTACTTGTATTTACATGATATGCAAGGAGCCTAGCTTTGTTTACCTCTTAAAATAAGAGCAGCCGGTCAACATGATTTTAAATTGTATGTGCCAGGCGACCCGAATTGATAGTGTTACCCGACTTTCATCAGGGATTAAAATAATAATTTTTCTGCATCTTATAAGGGAGTGCATGATAAATACTACTAAATTAAGCTACTAGCACCTGTGGCATCCTTGTGATGAATAGGTCTATTTATCTTCTTTGGTAACAATTTGTCAACAAATTAATTAGTCTACCCAAGACGACTCAGAAAATTACCTATTAAGCATAGACGGATTGCCATTGATAATACTTCACAACAAATTGATATGAGAAGTCATTTTATATAATATAAAAAAAAAAGAATTAGTTACTTTAATTAAAAGCCATGTATACCTTTGATGTCTTTGAAGAAAAATGTTGGAACTCTTTTGAACTGTAACACAAGACACTAATCTATATGCATTGTTCTTTTTGTTGATTCGAGTTAAGAATTTAAGTTTTGTTACAGTAAAAAACTCTCAGAAACAGTCACATCTAACTTTTTTACTACAGTAAAAATCTCTCACACAACATCACATCTCAATTCGAATTAGCGAACCGAACGGGCCCACAATATAGCCTACATAGGGTCAAGTTTCACCTTCAAGAGAAGAAGAAGAAGAAGGAAAAAAAAAAAATCATTATTACAAACTTATATATCTCTCGGAGCACAATAAAAACTTATATATATTATCCGCTTTCAAAAGGATTCGACTACCAACTACTCTCTGTCACAATATCATATGTTTAAATATAGAGAAGATAACGCATGCATGGCCAAATGAAATTAAACTTTGACACGAAATCTTCTTTCAAGAAGAACCTTTCTTTACCACGAAATCTTCTTTTATTATAAAGTCAAATTGTTTCTTTAGCCATTTGTCAAATATTTAGAAAAAGATACTATACAAAAGCAAAAAATAAATAAATAAAAAGAAAAGAACCACCCCGTGTGAAGGACGAAAATGAAAAAACAAAATAAATAAATAAATAAAGGAAGTTGCTGAAACATATCTGTACTAGGGTACTCAATAAAGATATAGGGCCTCTACGTTGAAGACTATCATATATAGCTTAAGAGACGTCCTCGTAAGCTACAACTACTCCACTAATAACAATATATATATATATATATATATCATCCTCATTATATATATATATATGCATTAATCGAAATCAGTTCTTTGCATTAATTCATAATTTCCTGTCTATCTTTATCTTCATTATTTCTCTGGCAACCTTCAACTCTCTCTCTCTCTCTCTCTCTCTCTCTCTCTCTCTCTAATTTTAGCCTGTGAAGATCGCTCATTGAGAAAACATGTCTCAGTACAATCAGAACCAGCCTCGAGGTAAAACGTCCCCTATCAATTGTCCTTTTGAACCTTTTCCTTGACTGAACAAATTATACCATGTTATATACATAGTTCAAGTGATCGAAGAGGAATGGAAGTTAGTGCTTACTAATTAAATAGGGTTCAACTAATCAAACAATATTGTAAATCTGTAATTACCTTAATTACGAGTTAATAACCCGATATTATTAAGAATAAATATGCAACCACAAATATGTTGATTGAGAGAGATGATATATGGTTAGATACAAATAACAAATCTTCCCTCCTCGAGTTAATGAAAAAGGAAAGAATGGGAGTAAGGCTAGTCATAATATTGATTGATGTTTTAAACGATTCGCTAAAACTTTTTCAGTATTATTAAGTGGCAATATACAGTTTTATTTTTTATCAACGGTTCGGATTGTTTTTATTTTTCTAAATGAATGAAAAATAGAACTTATGTGCGCACCTCCTAAAATTTTGGGATGTATTGTAGTTTTAACCTAGAAGTTAGGAAGAATAATGTAGTGAGTACTCAAGTTTCCCAACACCTTCATAGTTATCTTTAGTGTATTGAATTTTGTATGCTATGGTGAGAGTAGTAATTATAAAACTACCTCCCGTTAAAAAGGACTTAAAATTCCAAAATATACATGTTAATTGTTGGTATCACGGATCATATAATTATTAGATGTACAAAAGGTATCGAATAATTGAATTAACAAAATGTAAAAGATAATTTATTATCATGTTGTAAGTAATAAATTAACCATGCAACCCTTGTATATTTTATGACTAATAATTTTCGTCCTTGTACTCTTTACTCTTACCTAGCTAATTTATTTTTCCTATATGAATAAGGATATTTTTGTGACAAGATCTTTTGTTGCTTAATTAATTCTGTCCCCTTCCCATATTGTTCTTTATTCCTTCTTTTCATTTTAATCTCTTGACACTTTAAACCGCAAATAATTTGATTTGTTGGAGTGGGGTTTGGACTTTGGAATACGCGGTTTTGCAGCAAAAACTCCCGTACCTGCAGCTCCGATGACAGCTCCCAACTATGGGGCTCCACCTTCTGATGCCGATGCAATCAAACATGGCCCACCATACCCAAACTATGTTCCTCCTCGACGTAATCATGATGAGAAAACCTTCTCCAAGGGTGATGGCTTCTGGAGGGGATGGTAAAACCTCTTTTTCAATGATCTTTATATATAATATATATATATATATATATTATATAAAGATCATTGAAAAAGTTCATATTTTTTGGTAAAATATAAAAAATTTTAGGTGTAATACATGTTAGCGTCAGACAGGTCTAGTAACAGTGTTACATATATAATAAGTGTCATGCTATTATGAGAAAAATATAATGTGCGTTTGGAACTCATTTTAAAATGATTTTATTTTTTGTATATAAATAGAAATGAAAGCGTTTTTAATCTTAGATAAAAATCATTTTTAAAAATGCGTTTAGTAATTTTATCAAGAGATTATTTTCAATATAAAAAAACTCATTAACGTCTCTCTCTCTGCTCGAGAGAAGAGAAAACGAAAATAAAAAATAACAAACGACTAAAAATTATTTTTCATTTCTATTTCATTTTATAATAAACCAACAAATCATTTTTATTTCTGTTTTTTATTTTTAATTGTGTCAAAGGCCGTTTTAAAATTATTTTCTTTTTTTTTTTGAAAAACATGAAAAATAAAAACAAGAATAATTATAAACACGTCAATAGTTCTTAAGAAGACGAGACAAGCCCCTATTCACATAAGTATTTGTTTTATAGATCACTAACAATGGTGCTTTGCTCATTCTTTTGAAATTGGTCTCTACCGTGCAGTTGTGCTGGCTGGTGTTGCTATTGTTGCTTAGATATGTGCTTCTGATGAGGATTACTAGAGAACTCAAGAGAGCAAGCACTATTTTAAGTATCATATGTGTATATTTTTCGTTTTAATCCTAAGTTCTAATTATTAGATCTTGTTAGACAAGTATGTAAAAGAGGTAACGGCTCGCACATTTTGTATATTTATGCTTTCGGAAAATGCTTATATGAATCTTGATTATGCAGACAGAATAACGGTCTATTTGTGTTTATTTTACGTCAATTTGAAGACATTAGATACTTTATTGAAATATTCAAATATATCTTCAATCCGCAGCTGAAAAATATCTTCATGATTTTATTAACGACTTTTTCTTTCACTTCTTATGTTCAATAAGAAAAAGAAGTACCTAATCCTATTTATTGTTATAGTGCTTATTATCACTATTAATAAACCTTTTTTATTTTTAATACGGATGCTTTTTTTTTTTTTATGGAATACGGATGCTTTTCAATACGTAATAAACTATTAAAATACAACTACAGGACCCATTAATTTTAGCAATCTCTAAAAGCACGTAAAGTTAAGATGCTTATTGACGAGGCTGAAAACTTTTGCACTAAACAATCTAGGATCTTAATATTAAAAAACAAAAACTAGGATCTTTAACATCTTGTGGGTCCATATTGTGGGATTAAATTAGTATCCATCTTTTTTAAATACTCTCTCTATTTGCACTAAACAATCTTAGTCTTTAAGCCTGTTGTGGGGATGACGTTTTAATCAACACCGTTTATTAAAATAACGTATCAGTCAGGAGATAAAAAGTCGTAATGCGAATATAAAAAATAAGTAAAATGACACTAGATTAATTGAAATTTTTTTTTTTTTTTATCGGCGATTAATTAGTAGAGCATTGATACCACATAAAATATAGTATGAAAAAAAAAAGAGCATAATAAAATGGACTAAGCAAGCATTGAAGAAAGACAATTGCAGAATGATCAGAATGAATTAGATAATGGCATTCTGTAATTGTAATAAATGTATTAAAAAAAATAGATCATATCTACCGGTTAAAAGTCGACGATCCACATTAAATTTTAAAGAAAATCTGGATTAAATATCTCGCAACTAACTTTCGCACCCCCTAAATACCTATAAATATAGGGAATCACGATCATTTGTATGTTTGGCCGACTTGAGAGTTACTTAGAAATGATCTTTAAGTTTATTCTTTAATTTTCGAGTCTCAACTTCAAAGACCACTATTATATCTATGTACAAAATCATGGGCCATTGCTACCTCAAGAATGAGTCAAGCCTACATATAAGAGAAAATGAGACTTGTTTTATCAACAGCTCGAGTTATGAATATAGTATCCAAATCTATATATACTTAAATAAGTTAAAGTTGGCTTTTAAGGAGGCCAATGTATTGGCCTCCACTTTCTTTTATTTTTTTATTCTTTATTTTTCATTTTCAAAAACTCATCCATACTTAGTGAATGAAAAAAAAAAAAACAAAAAAATTTACTGCTAAAAGGCAATAGGTAAGCAATAATAGAGGAAAATGAAAAAAAAGGCAATAGGTAGACAATAGTGGGGAAAAAAAGACAATAGGTAAGGAAAAAAAAAGATAAGAAAAATATAAAAAAGTTAAAAATGAAAAAAAACAAGAGTTTTTTTATTATTATTTTCATTTACTATGTGTGAATGAGTTTTTGAATATGGATTGACGAAACATAAAATGAAACATGTAGTATGTTTCATTTATCTCTTTTCTGAAACACCTTTCTCTAATTTAAAACGTGCATTTTGATCTTTGTACTTTTTTGTTCATTTTAGATCTTGTGTTTTCTAATTGTGCCTTATTAAATTTTATCACCTAATATGTTCTCATTTAAATAATTTCAAATATATGCTTGCCTAAATATATATATTTTTTCTAAATGTATGTGTCTAAAAAAATATAACATACTTACACCCCGTTTGTTTTACTAATTTAACTTAGTTCAGTTCAGTTTGAGCAGTGAGCACAATTTAAACTCGTGTTTAGTAAATACACAGTCTGAATTATATTTCTCGTTTGAATTGGGTTAAACTGTCAAATTTAGAATTTAACTCTCCCCTTAAGTTTAACTGTTCAAACTATTTTTGAACAATAGAAAGGTGCACACTCTATATTTTTCACACCTACTAAATTTTAATTTGAATTGTATTTCCTGCACATCTAAACGTCAATTCAAACTACAATTTAAATTTTTCCGTTTAAATAAAAAAATTAAAATTAACAAAATTTGAAATAACAAACCAAATAGGGGCTTAATACACACGCGCGTGTTTTAACTAGTTCAGCAAAAAGTGGAAAAGTGAACCTAAGAAATGAAACAACTCGTGCACATAACAGATAACATGCCCCCAAAATAGCATTGTTTTTTCCCCCACCTCCTGCTAATTACAAAACATTCTTTGCTGGCGAAAAGACCTTTGGACCTTATAATTCCATGGTCATGAGATTCGGTTCCCATCTTTGGACAAAAGGCCACATATATATCAAAGCTCACAGCCCAAAATCATATACAAACAATAGTAGTGCATTTTGGTCACCTAGAACCTTTATAGTAATGGCCCAACGTTCCCCAAAAATCTAACACCTCATGTGCTATTGTCTCTTCCAAGTCTACCAAACATTGGCTATAAGCACTTGGCTCATTTGACTGTTCTAAGATTCGAATATAGTCCCCCTTTTTTTCAGACTTTTTCGGTAAGATTTCTCCCTATCGATAGGTTAATTTTTAACTGTTAAATTTAATTAAAATTACATTATATTAAGAAATATACATAATAAATATTTTTTAATACAAATCTGATAACTAAAGGTAAAAATTATCAATAGTTTATTTTTTTTAATCTTACTAAATACACTTCCATTTTTTTGCTTTTCTTTAAAATTTGAAAATTGTAAGTACCATATTTTCAATTCGTCGCTTACATAAATGATTAGATTTATCTTTTTTATATTTTTAATTTGGAAATTTGACTATCATCTTTTCAATTATTTACTTTTTTTTTAAGGAATTCTTTACTACTTACATAAATAGATATTATAGGAGTATATATATGTTGTCCTCTCTTAAACACGTGCACATAATTTGCTTTTTCCAATTTAGATTGAATAATGTATTGGTCGTTGGAGGGGTTGAAGAATATTTGCGATATGGTCAATAATGTTGTAGATTTGTAGGCGCTGTATTTTAAATCCTCTTTCTCTCTCTAAGCACTATATATATATATATATATTGACCCATTATAAACTTTTTTTTTTTTTAACTCAAATCACAATTTAAACTCTTTATTATAATATTTTATCTTATAAAAATTTAAATTTAACTT
The DNA here is from genome assembly GCF_000414095.1 of Morus notabilis. Taxonomy (NCBI): domain Eukaryota; kingdom Viridiplantae; phylum Streptophyta; class Magnoliopsida; order Rosales; family Moraceae; genus Morus; species Morus notabilis. The sequence continues at coordinate 122,212 of NW_010361828.1, read as the reverse complement.
TTTATTATAATATTTTTTCACATAAAAAAATTAAATTATAACTTAAATTATAAAAAGAACACCTGTATATACTTGGCCGTCCAAAGCTTTTTGTGGTTTCAAAAGGGGTGGAATTTGAATTAAACTGACAACTGTACTTAATTATTCTAACCAAATACATATCCATTACGTATCCACGTGGCTTTCTTTGTCAATAGGGATGGAATTTGAATTAAACTGACAACTGTACTTAATTATTATAACTAAACACACATCCATTACGTATCCACGTGGCTTTCTTTGTCGATAGTTACACTTTAAAATTAAAGCATCGTTCATTTTGTAGATTTAAGTTTTTAATTCAAGTTGAGATGTGACATTTTTTTAAAATTTTTTACTGTAATAAAAAAAGTTAGATGTGACATTTTCTGACAGTTTTTAACTGTAAAAACTTAAAACTGAAAACTCAAATCGGTTAAATGAACGAGGCCTAAAGGATTGTAAATGGTCTTTTGTTAATCATCGATGAAGATTTATGCGCGTAGCATTGATCTTAGAGTTGACGATTTGGATAGTGATATGATGATACGACTGGCAATTCACACGAAATTAATTAACACGATTAATACGATTAATAAATAGGTTGAGTTAGGGTTGACCTCCTAACATGAAGTGATACGAATTGACACGATTAACTATATGTGTCATTTATAATCTCATGATATGTGATATAACATGAAAATTTTTATGACATATTAAATACAAATAATGTGAATTTTAATAGTTATAGGTAAAATTCATTTATTTTTTTTAAGGAAAAGATAAATTGACCAATAAACATGTTAAACCTGTATTGATTGTGTTAAATAAGTCATTATTATATTAATTATTTATTAAATATATTAATTTAAACGGGTTATATGAGTTGACACGATTAATAAATGAGTCATATTTTGGCTGACATTTTTAACACATTTAATAAACATATCATGTTTAGGTTAATATTTACTGACACTATTAATAAATAAGTTGACACGAACATGACTCACTAATACAAATTACTACCCTTAATTAATCTCATAGTTGTCCTCATCTAATTATTATTTTTGTTAATATATAAAAAAGCTAGGTATCGGCGTGTTTAGTGGTATTATTGAAAATTTATTTTGTCTTTAATAAAAGTTTAACCAAATATAGTATGTAAACAATATAACAGGGACTGCAACCACAAAAGTAATTAAGAAGTTGTCCTCATATTTGGTTACACTTTTATTAACAACAAAAGCAAATTTCAATAATATTGAAATTTGCTTTTGTTTTTAATTAAATTTCTTAACCAAAATTTCTTAAGAAATAGTTGTCCTCATCTAATAACCACAAAAGTAATGTTATTAGAGAATCTCCAATATAATGTTATAATTGATGTGTTAATTGTAAACTTAACATTTAAGTATAAAAAATACTCTCCAATACAATACTATTTGTTGTGTCAAATTTCTCATATGCTATACTTTGTGGCAAATTTCCTACCAAATATAGCATATGAAAAATTTAACATTTGATTGTCATTAATTGAAATGTTTATTTTTTCATGTAATCATTGCAACTTTTTTAAAAGTAAAAGTTTACTTTTATAATTTTTAAAACTTAATAATTATGAGAAAAAGTAGATTTAGCATTTTAAATGACATTATGTATTGGAGTAAAAGTGAAAATAACATGTTGTTGATCTCCGAATCAAATTCAGATGCGGAAGCGTGGCGGGGAGGCAGATTGTGTATAATAAAAATTTTCATAAAACCTTTAAGATACTCTATAGATTATATTAATTTATGCACAAATAAATTAATCTCATTAATTCATTTATTCATTTATTAAGAACTCAATTAGGAAAAATACCTGGAGGCCGACTCGGTTGATAACTTGAGTTCTTTGACCTCGAACAATCCTTGCTCCAAAGCTTTGTGTTTAGAAAATCAATGTCTTCCACGTCAATTCCTAGAATCCACGAAGATGTGTGTGTGGGCACACATGAGACAAAATGGGTTACAATAAACACTCGAATTTCCACACACACCAATGCATGCACGATGTGAAATTTTTAGAGAAAATTTTTTCCTTCTCACTCTTAGAGAATTTCGGCCACCTCAAAATTAGGGCAAAATTCATTTTTAAGAATTGTCTCAAAAATTAAGTCTCAAAAAATTGTCTCCATAATTTTCTACTATTCTCATATTTATAGAGTAGAAGTCAAACGTCAATTCCTAGAATCCACAAAGACGTGTGTGTGGGCACACATGAGACAAAACGGGTTACAATAAACACTCAAATTTCCACAAACACCAACGCATGCACGATGTGAAATTTTTTGGAGAAAAATTTTTTCCTTCCCTCTATAAGGGAAATTCGGCCAGCCCCCTTCAAGTTCAGTTAAAAAATTATCTCGCGTAATTTTTCATCATATCTTATTTATAGAGTAGAAGTCAAATTTCTAAAAGGAATCAAATCTCTATCTCCTATGTGAATTTCAACCAAAAATTCTCCTATCTCTTATCTCTTGTCTCTTGTGGCCGGCCATGCTAGGGATTCCTTTATCTCCTATTTGAATTTGAAACAAAATCTCCTTTTCACTTATCCCTTAGTGTGGCCGGCCAAGATAGGGATTCTCATCCCTATGTGGCGCCAATATCACATAGGGAAGGAAGAGAAAATCATCCTTCACCCTGTAGTCCAATTTTGACTCAAATTCAAATTCCAATTTAAGTCAAACTTAAATTAATTTGAATTCTAAGTTGAACAACTTATCAAATAAGTTTAAATGGATAAATCTAGATGTGTTCAAATTCAAATTTAAATAATCACATTATTTAAATAATAATTAATTCTCAATTAATTATTTTTGAGTGTTTAATTTTAGAATTCTGTAATTCTAAAATTCCTATTTTGTCCTATGTGTCTGGTACAATTACTAAGATGACGCGGGGACTAATGGACCTATAATCCTGAGCTCTAATAAAATTAATAATTAATTAAACACTTTAATTAATTAATTAATTAATTCCAATAGTTACTCCACTATAAACTTAGAATTACACTCTCGAAATTATAGACATAAATTACTTCTAAACTGTGAAGTTTCCATTTGATATAGTCATTGCATATAAATCAATCCTCTATAAATAATTCATAATTAGAACAAGGTAAAATCTGCTAACCTCTCTAATTACTTCTTTATCCTTGAGTACCATTGATTCTCTAATGGACAGTGATTCATAAAACACATTCATGAATCGGAGCTCCTACTGGTCCAAGTACCGAATCAACCCTCAAGAGAATTATTTATCTACTTCTTTCTTAAGAAGGAATGGA
>NW_010361828.1:115645-118816 GCF_000414095.1 Morus notabilis | reverse complement strand
AAGGAATAGGATTCAGGATCTTAGAATCCGTACCGAGTAAATCAAAAGACACAAATCCATAAATAGGAGTCTGTTAAGAACTCAGAATTAAGATCATTCTATATATGACCATCGGTAGACTCAATTAGAAATTCTATACTTAACAGAAATTATTAGAAATTCATATTGTATCTGTATCCTTGTTCCACATAATCTCATTATGTGAAATACACTCATTCAATATCTTACCATATTAACAGTGCGGATAACACCATTCTATTCTAAATGGGAATGACATGTATTAATAATGTTTTAATTAAAGATTCTGAACTTTAATTAAATTCATTATGAACATTACTTTTTGATTATTATCCTTAAACATTATTCTCTCGTATATAACACTTATATACAACGTTTAAGGTTACATAAATAATCACGGAATTTTCATTGATATTCATAAAATATTCACAAATATATACACATAAAATGATGAATAAACTCTTTTATTAAATAAATAATAAATATCCTATTACATCTTATGCTTCTAGGACACCATTCCCAACAATCTCCCACTTGTCCTAAAGCAGGTAGAATATGTCTCCAATCTTGAAACTTTCTAGGTATCTATGACTGATCTATGTCTGGAACAACTTCCAGATCAGTTAAGAATTTCTAGAGTCAGGTTGCTTTCTTTTGCTTCTTCACAAGCTGCTACGCATTAACTCTTAATGATAGAATTAGCAATCACACTTTGCCAACAACCTTTCTTGTCATGACTCATAGTCAAAGTCTATGTATCCCGCGAAAGACAACTCTTTCACTAACTAAACTATCTTATAGTTTCTTATTTTCCTCATACACTTAAGGATGCACTACACGGCTACCCAATGATCGAATCTTGAGTTCAACTGACAACGACTGATCATTCCCATTGAATATCAGATATTCGGGCTTATAAAGAATAAGAACATCTTATTTTCTTTCATTTGAAACATCTTGGTTTTGATCAAATCCATAAGACTTAATAGCCTTATCAAACTGGATGTTCCATGATCTAGAAGCTTGCTTCAATCCATAAATGGATCTCTACAGCTTGCAGACTTTCTGCTCTAGGCCTTTCTCTATGTAACCCTCTGGCTGATCGATATAGATGGTTTCCTCAAGATAGCTATTCAGAAAAGATGTCTTGACATCCATCTGTCATATCTCATATTCAAAATATGTTGCTATGGCAAAGGATATCTGGATGAACTTAAGCATGGCTACCGGTGAGAGAGTTTCCTCATAGTCAACTCCCTCTCTCTAGGTGTAACCCTAAACCACTAGCCTTGCTTTATAAGTCTCTACTTTTCCATCCGCTCATCTTCTTCTCTTGAAGATCCATTTACATCCAATGGGTTTTACCCCTTCAGGTAGATCTACAAGTTGTCAGACTGAGTTAGAGTACATGGACTCTATCTCAAGTTTCATAGCTGCTTGCCACTTTTCCTTATCAAAATCATCCATTGTAGCCTTAAAGGTCAACGGATCCTCCTTACCATCAGCAGCAGTGACGATATGTGCTTTCTCAGTATACTAGTCAGGTAACTTGCTTACCCTCCCACTACGACGAGGTGCCACAAGAGTTTGATTAGGAATCATGGTCATATATCTTAGCATTTCAACAACTCTTGTCAGTTGTGGTCCAATCTTATGGGAAAGTAACTTTTCCAGAACTGCTTTGCTTTTAGGCTTGATAACTTATCATATAGTCATGCTCCAGAAACGTGGCATTTGTCGATACAAATATCATTTGATTTTTGTGACTATATAAAATAATCATCCTCTTGTCCCCATTACATATCCCACAAATATGCATATTTCTGATCTTGGTTCCAACTTCTCAGTCTATTGTTACATCATATGAACCGGACACCCCCATTTGTGAATATGCTTCAAAACTAGCTTTCGACCATTCCATAACTCTAGGGGTGTCTTTGGTACAGACTTAGATGGTACTAGATTCAGAATATACATGGTGGTTCTTAGGGCATAATCCTAGAACAAAGTAGGATGTGAAGAATAACTCAACATTGATCTTATCATGTCGAGCAAAGTCTGATTTCTCTTTTCGGCTACACTTATTTTGCTGTGGTGTACCGGGTGCAGTCAATTTGGGATACCACACCTTCTTCAATCAAGAAATCATGAAACTCTTAGCCCATGTATTCACCCCCTCGATCTAATCGAAGTGTCTTGATTGGTTTACTTAACTGTTTTTCAACTTATGCTCAGAATTTTCTAAACTTTCTAAAAGTTTCAGATTTCCGTTGCATTAGGTAAACATAACCATATCTCGAATAATCATCAATAAAAGTGATGAAATATTCGTAACCTCCTTTATCTTGGACGTTTAACGGTCCACATACATCTGAATGTATTAGCTAAAGAGGTTCTGTGGCTCTTTCCCCTTTCGATATGGAAGGCCCCGTGGTCATTTTGCCTCCCATACAAGATTCATAGGCTGGAAGCTTACTAACTTTTAGTTTACGTAAAGGACCATCCTTTACTAGTCTTTAAATCTTGTTTAGGCTAATATGACCAAGTCTAAGATGCCACATATATGTGTTATTTATCGTGAGAGATCCTTTGGTTTTTATTCTTAGGTTCGGCAACTTTTGAATTTTTCAATATTTCGCAGTGAGCCAGGCATCGGTTTAAACGGTATAAGGCATTTTCTAAATATCCAGAACATATATCACAACAAGTCCGAAAGATGTGGACTAAATTATTATTAAAGGCAATTGTTCAAATAATTTGGAATTAGAAATCAAATTTCTCTTTATGCTTGGAGGGAAATAAACATTGTTCACAACAAGGTATTTCTAAAATTGAAGTCTAACTTCTCCCACTGCTTTTGCCGATATTCTCGCGGTATTCCCACTTTCATCGTGTAGTCCCTGACGGTAAGTTCTTTGTAAGAACTAATATTTTGCAAAGAAAACTAAAACATGATTAGTTGCTCCTGAATCAACTATCCAGGACGAGGAATCACCCTCTACTAAAGATGTTTCTAGAATTAGTAAATCTTATTTACTTTGATTCTTTTCTTTGTTTAGGTGGAAACAATTTCCATTTAAGGGTTAAAACTTAATAAAGAAAACAAACATGATTAGTTATTCCCGAATCAACTATTCAGGATAAGGAATCACC
>NW_010361828.1:90626-115520 GCF_000414095.1 Morus notabilis | reverse complement strand
TTTTACTCAAGGCTCTCACAGTATTTAGCCAACCCTTTTGTTTTATAGATTTTCAGATACGGTATCTGATGACTGCATTATCTTATAAGCTGTCTCCATGCCTTCAGGCTTCTTGTGAATTACCACGCACAACCCTAGCTAATAGTTAGCTACAGTGGTTTTGTTAAGAACATGAGGACAATCCTCCATTTGGGACAAACTTATATTCATCACATGAACGTAAGTTGTTTATGTTACTTTACCACTTTGCATAGTTGATCTCTAGTCAGTGTTTCACCTTCATGTAGTGAGATTTTGGATTTGACATATTGCTGAAAATAAGTAGAATATTCATCTAATCAATTTATGTGCATGGAATATCAAAACATGTGAATTTAGGCACAATTAAATATGATGCATGATGCACATGAAAAATACATAAATCATGTTTTAATTTTAGGTGCCAACGATAATCCAATTTATCACGAATATAGTGCCGTCGTAGGGTAGGTCAAAATATCACAAATTGAACCGAAACCTTCTCAATTAATTAATATAATTAAAATATCTCATATTTTCATATTTATCAACTACCGTTATTTTGGTCAAAAATATAATCAACAATTTGATTATATTTTCATGAGTGTAACCCATCATTTCAGATTTTACAGACTTAACTCCGGAGTGCCGCCGTAGGGTAGGTCAAACCGGAAATACATCCTTGAATCCTATCGCTAGGAAGTCAACATTGTTATTGATCTGAAATGACACTTTTCGAAGGGAGTGAGGAATCGGTGCCGCCGCGAAGCTCCTTTCGAATCTCACGGTGTTAAACTAACGATGGAGACCAGTGGGTCGTATTGTCATACAACCCTCTCCCACTCATTATTTTGCAAATATGTATTTTGTTTGAAAAACATCTCATGGTTTTCAAATCGAAAAATAAACAATTTTTTTTAGGATATGTGAAATTCTAAAATTTAACTCTTAAATTCAATTTCACATGTAACATTATTTTGCAAATCAATTTTGCAACTTAAATCAATTTAATCATATTAAATCGATTTTAGCGCATGGTTCTTATTCCTTTTATAATAAATAAAATAAATAATAATAAATGCGCGTGTATATATGGCATGTTATAAAACATGTAAGTAGGCACAATATATCTATATGACATGTTATATGCATGGACATATAATATATAATTATCAACATAAAATATAAATATATGCAATCGGCTATTGAGATGGATTTGACCGGGTCCATGGAAATTATAAATCACAACCAAATCGAATAAATAAATAATTACAATAATTATTTTCTTCCGTTATATCAACGGATCTTCGATTCTTGAACTCTTCATTCTTTGGCTTCGTTCTTCGTCTTCGGGTCAGATTTCACCTTCTTCGGGGTCCGAAACTCTTCCAGGTCTGTTGGCACGCATTACGAGGGTTTCAGAAACCCTCAGACCCATTTGGGGGCCCATTGACCGCGTTTGGTGCGCTAGTCGGGCGCGAGCGTGAAGGCCACGCGTCTGGGCACCCGCGACCGGACTGGCCGCGCGCTGCCTAGGCGCGCGCGCGGACTGCTGTGCGCTAGGGTCGCGCTCTGCGCGCACACTGGGCGCTCTCTGTGCGTACGCTGGGCGCGCGTGCTGGGCGCATGCTGGCACGCATTGGGGCGCACCCTGGCAATCCGCTGTTGCGTGCTGGGGCGCGCCCTGGCCTTCTTTCTGGGCAATTTTTGGAAAAATTTCTGGGTAGACTTGGGGCTGTTTCTGGGCATCTTCAAAGCTTCATACTTGATCTTCCATGCCTCTTTTTGATTCAAAATCAAAACCCTAATTCTACCCAAAACCTAGAATTACAATAATTCTAATCCTGAATTAAATTACAAATAATTTAATTTGAACGAATTTAATGAGATCCATGAAACCATATAATTAACGACCAAATCCATCATCCATACATTCATCATCATGAATCAAATATAAACATCCATAAATGCAAGTGCCTACCCATCACATACATACATAATTAATTTTGATTATCAAATAATTGGAGCATAAATTAATATCGTCTATAGACTGCTCTGATACCAATTGATGGTCTCCGAATCGAATTCGGATGCGGAAGCGTGGGGGGGAGAGCAGATCGTGTATAACAAAAATTTTCATAAAACCTTTAAGATACTCTATAGATTATATTAATTTATGCACAAATAAATTAATCTCATTAATTCATTTATTAAGAACTCAATTAGGAAAAATACCTGAAGGCCGACTCGGTTGATAACTTGAGTTCTTTGACCTCAAACAATCCTTGCTCCAAAGCTTTGTGTTTAGAAAACCAATGTCTTCCACGTCAATTCCTAGAATCCACGAAGACGTGTGTGTGGGCACATATGAGACAAAACGGGTTACAATAAACACTCAAATTTCCACAAACACCAACGCATGCACGATGTGGAATTTTTTGGAGAAAAATTTTTTCCTCCCCTCTATAAGGGAAATTCGGCCAGCCCCCTTCAGTATTGGTGGAATAATATGTAAATTAGAGATGTTTAGTTTAGATATATGAAGAAAAATGGTTGAGCTTAACATATAAAAAAATTTATCCAGAAGACTATAGATGAATCGATCCTAGACTTTTTTTGTTATTTTACTCAGTAGTATATTATTATATTCATGAATCTTGATGTAGTACTAGCCATTTCCCAAAAAGTAAATTTTGACGAGTTCTGTCTAGTACTGAAACTTTGGATGGGCCGCCCGCGACCACTGAAAAGTCTGAATTTTTGTCTGAGTACCGAACCCGAACTGCCTAAAAATTCAAGCTGCCCGACCCGACCCGAATTCACCATGGACGGGCTTTGGGCAAAAGGGGCATGCCCATGCCCGGTCGGGCTGTCCGATGCCCGACTGGCTGCCCGAATTTTCAATTTTTTTTATATTATATTTTTATATTGTATAATTTGTATTTGTATAATTATAATGTGTACAATTTGAAATTTGAAATGAAGACATGAACTATATAAAAAAATTATTTCTTCATTGATTTTTAAATTTGTAATTCATGATTGTCTCGTTAAAAACCTTACCAAGAAAAACCCAATTGGGATAAAAATTTGGTAAGGAAAAAAGAGTGCAATCATTGTGCGACGAATTACAAATTTGATGAACTTACAAAGTCTATACAAGATTACAATAACACTATACAAATTAGAAATTACAAAGTAAATAAATATTTACAAATTACAATAATAAAATTTAATTTGAAGCAGAAGGATCATCTTGAAAATTAAAAGTTAATCTATTAAACTCGTCGATCCATTCTTGGCTTGCCGGTGAGATTGTATCGTGTAAGCGTTGGTCGGAACAATCTCAATCCTTGATGCACACCAAAGCTTCAACAATATCCTGTTGCAATGCGTTTCTCCATTCTTCAAGTATTCGGCCGGTTGTACTGAATGCTTGTTCGGCTGCAACAGTGGAGACCGGGATTGAAAAAATATCCATTGCCAGTCGTGTTAGGATTGGCCAAGTTAATGCTCGTGCCCTCCACTATTGAACCAAATCAAACATTTCACTACTGTCTACAACTAAGCCCTCACTCAGGTACGCCATTAACTCGTTGAATCCACCGTTGTTGCCGCCACCTCTTGACGAAGATCCACTCCCAGATTCTTTTTGACCTTGAGTTGTCGTCTTCTTCTTCTTCTTAGACAACCTGAAAGATTCAAGAATGAATGTGGATTGTCGTCTCGTTGTTGCGGTTTTCAACACGAGGTGTGTTTCTAAACCTACTTTCGTAACAGATATAGAGAGAAAATATTTTTTCCTTTATAATAGGAAATTGGTCAGTAGTGTCGATAGCTAAATATTCACCTAAGTTATCTAATCTACTTTTTAAACCTTTTAATTTTAATCTAGGGTAAAAAATAACACCGAAACCATACAACATGGGTAATTTAGACTAATATTTCTTAAACTTTTTTTCCATAGAGGCGATAGGAACTCCTAAAACCTCGTGTGTCCTAAATTCACTAAATAAAATAGACATTCTTAAAAGTTCTCCTAACGCTAATGGTGACGTTGGGTAATAAGTTCCACTAAGCTTTAAGGTAACTTCGTGAAATCTACCTAAAAAGTTATACAAGAGTTCGACAACTTGCCAGTCGGTTCATTTATAAATCCTAGTCCTAATTTCGCACTAATATAATTTGTTATAACATCTTTATAGGGGATGCATTGTTCAAGCATTATATAAGTGGAGTTCCATCTTATTGGCATATCTAAGGCTAATGCTCTAGGATTTTGATTACATGCTTGTAGAAATCTAAACCAATCTTGTATTCTTTGATTACTACCTTGAATCCAAGCAATGTTATCTCTAATTCTTTTAATATGACATGACGTTGATTTTAAACTGGATTTTACTATTAAATTAATTATATGACATGCACAATGTTGGTGAAATATATCATTATTACCGAATAAACTTAAATCATTTTCAAAAAGTTTTATTGCTTTAGTATTTGCAGTTGCATTATCTAATGTTATGGCCATTATTCTATCTCTTAAACTATATTCATCAATAACAGATAAAATTGTGTTATATATTAAATTGACAGTATGTGATCCTCTAACACATTTGAAACCTAAGATTCTCTTATCCAAATCAAAACCTTTATAATAATGTCCGGTTACAGCTAAATAATCTTTGTTGGCAACGGCGGACCAAATATTCATCGTTAACGCAACGTAACCACTAGTAGAGTGTAGAAGGTTGACTAATACTTCCTTTTCTTGTTTATATAATTTTAATGCATCTTTTCCAAGAGTAGTTCTAGAAAAAATTGTGCGTTAGGATTATGTACAATTTTAATATAACGCTGCCAATTTCTTTGTTTAGTAAAACTTAGTGGTTGATCTAATGTGGCTATTAATCGTGCCATTTTCATACGATCAACTTGCGGATCATATTTTCACGTGCTTAGACCGCCGGTTTGACAGTCGAACGATAATTGCGTTTGGTGGAGATCAACTCCGCCTCCTTGCTTTTGAAGACACTTTTCAGAGTGTCTTCTTAAGTGTGTAGTGTCGTGAATAGTGTTACCTTGTAATTTCTCACCACAGTATTTTCATTGAGCTATGTATTTAATGTTACCGTTATTGTCGACCTCCTTGAATGTGTTGAAGTGCTCTCAAACTGCTGAGGTGCGTTTGCATTTCTTCTTAGAACTTACAACACTTGCACTAGCACTACCGCTTGCCTCTCCTCCACGGCCACCAGTGCCACCACTATTACGTCGCCGACCTCTAGTACGTCCACCAAGGGTCGGATTTGCAGTTTTCTCAGCAACTCTTTCCGTAGTTTGTAATTCCTGCGTTTGAAAAACATTAGAAAATTGCCCTTCTTCGATGTTGAATTGGGCATTAATGGAAATATCACCACCATAACCAGAAGAAGCCATTATGAAAAATAAGAGAGATTGAGAGCGCTTTGAGAGAGATTAAGAGAGATAGAGAGAGATTTAAGCGAGATTAAGAGAGATTTGAGAGAGATTAAGAGAGATTAAGAGATATTAAGACACATTGAGAGAAATTGAGAGAGAATGAGAGTTTTTGGGTGAGAAAAATGGTTGGGGGAGGGGGGTATTTATAGGAAAATTTTTGGCTTGAAAAAAAAAATTTTTCCCCCAAAAATTCAGGTCCAACAACTAGTAACATTTTTGGGCAATCGGGCGGGTCGGGCAACGGTAAAAAATATAGCTGTTGGGATCGAATTTTCGGGAAAAAATTGGGCGGCGGGTCGGGTTCGGGCAAAAAGATCCATTGGGTTCAAAATTCGGGCGGATTTCGGGCTAACGGTAAAAAAAATTCGGGCACGAGCAAAATTCGAGCAACGGTCAAAAAAATTCGGGCAATTTCGAGCACATTCGGGATACGCCGGAAAATTCAAAAAATAATCCGACAGACGGCGGGGGACGACTTCTCCACGGCGGCAGGCAATCAGGGAAATGAATATTTTCGGGCTGTCTGAGCCCGTGCCCGAAAAATACCATGGACGGACGGCGAATGACACCTGCCCGCCGTGCCCGAAAATTTTTGGTATTCCTGCCGCCCGAACTTGCAACATCAATTCTGTCCATTTAAAAGACTAAAGACCTCCTTTTTTTAGAATAGGTTAAAAATTTAAGTTAAAAAATAATTTACATAAGAGAAAATATTATAATAAAAAGTTGATTTGAAATTTTTTAAAAGAAAATATTATAATAAAAAATTTGAGTTGTGATTAGTGTTGCAAAAAGAATGGATTTAATCAACTAACTTAGTTGATGGAACACTTAGTAGACGTTTGGTTCATGAATTCAGAATCATGATTCAGAAGTATTTTCAGTTTACGTGTGTTTTTTAAAAAGAAAACACTATAACAAACTACGAACCATGATTTAAACCATGATACGAATACTCATATTAAACACTTAATAATTCTCTTATTAGCAATAAATAAATAAATAAATAAAGTTGGTAACATACTTCCATGTTCCATCCAAATATCTTACCATACAGCCTGAAGGCATGATTGCCTATCCATGATGTGACTAACCTCAGAAATCAAATAATAAACTATTGGTCTCCTAATCCAGCTCTAACAATCCAATTCTTTTTTTTTTTAAGATTAATTCAATTTCAATTAAATACTTTTTTAAGATAAACTTTTAGCATCGAGCAACTATTCATTGCATCATTTAAAAGGACAGTTATTAATATTATTAGTCCACCATCAATTATAAGCGTTATGACATTTTAATATATGAATCTTTAATTTTAATAAATTACTCTCTAAATTTTTATATATTTATTTTTTCACTACAACAAAATTGACAACAAAATTAATAAATTACTCTCTAATTTTGTTTTTTATTAATTTTTTTCCATGAAAATAAGATTGATCCGAAGGATTTCAGAAATTTAAAGCAAGCGATTAGAAGAAAATAAGGGTATCCCCAAGTGTTTTGAATTATCCCTCATCCTTTTAACGCCCGAATAGTTAGTGATAGACCTAGCCACTCCTCGGTCCATATTTTTCGAGAGAAATGAAAGATTTATCTAGGACAATCGTGCATAGTTTGATTCACTCCTAGATAGGCTCTATTTAATAGCATAAGATCATCCATAGAAGAGACATGATTTACTTTCGGAACCCCTCTGGAAATTAAGCTTCATACTCTTAAGCTTGCCAGACTCAGAAGATCTAAAGAGCATCTTAGAGAACACTATGCAAAATAAACAAGGTGAGAGTGGATCACCTTGCCAAACGTCTCTTTCCGCAACAAACTCTTGCCAGACTACCATTCAACAACAAAGTGAATGAGGCAGTCTTAACACATTTAAGAACTCAAGAAATCTGTCGATAATGCAGACCGAACCTCCCAAACACGATCTTAAGAAATTTTCAAGTCAAACTCTGATATCATTTAGATGCATCTTCAACCTATTCCCCATTGCTTTAGTCACGATTTTAAAAATCACACTACATAAGATATTCAAATTCACCAAACTTAGTAAAAAGTCTTTTACCTTCAGGATGAATACTGTAAAGGTTTTATTTTAAATAAAAAAGAGAATTATTAAACTTACCTTTAAAAGTGCACGAGTCGTGATTTTTACTCATTGCTCTTGATTAATATCTTTTTGACTAATATAATTATTTGACTAAGGATATATTAATCAAGAATAGAGCTGGAAGTTTGGGCCGACTTAAATGGGCCGGCCCGAGCCCCACCACTGTTGGTTCGGGCCCGGCCCGATCCTAAATTTTTTGGGCTTAGGGCCAGGCTGAACCGATTCTCTCTCCTTTAAGGCCGAATCAGGCCGAGCCGGCCCAAACATTATATTTTAATTTTTTTTAAATACCTTATAAAATTCTAGACCAGGCCGGACCGGTCCTAAACTTTTTGGGCTTAGGGTCGAGCTGGGTTGGGCCGACTCTCTCTTGTAGGGCTGGGTCTAAACTTTCCTTCGGGCCGCTGATCTGAACGGCCTAAACTTACACATCTAATTAAGAATAAATGATAAAAATTTAGAATCAATACACTCTAAAAGTATAATTGTCTCCTCTCTTTTTTATCATAACCTCAATGAAACTTCGACCATTAATTCTCCTAGAAACATGAGGCTCTAGTCATCACTGAACCTTCAATTTTTTTTTTTTTTTTTTGTTTAATTCTGCACAGGGACAAAACATCAATTTAATCATAATTTCTATCAATATACTAAGGCGTTCCCTTGGCATCAATTTCATCGCAATACTCATATCATGTTAATGCCCTATACTTTGGAACATCTTCTACAAAACAGAAAAGTAAATTCGTCATTAGGCCGCTAGAGACAATATTGTAATAATTAAGAGTATATGTTTTGAGTAATCATAATGTTATACGTCAGGCATCAGTCATTGACATGAAACTATTCCACATGTTAGAAACGAAGAGTAATATTACACTTGAAAGTTATAGCAATAAGGAATTAACCTATAATAAACAAATGTCCTACTTTCACGACCCGTTTGAAATAACTTGTGTTTGTACTTTTAAATAGTAAAAAAATATAAGTATAAATCGAGATTTTTTAATTAGTATTTGAATAGTGTTTAAAAAAATGATTTTATATTTAAGAAGAGCTTTTAATTTGTTTGGATAAAAAAGTCAAAAACATTTATAGTTATAAAAAAATATAATAAAAAGATACGAATGAGATATTTAATTTGTTATTCACAAATAAAATGTTAAAAATGTAAATAAAAAAGCATTTTATAAACATTTTTTTATAAGCACTATGGAGATGACTTGTTCTAAAAGTGCTTAAAAAAATTAAAAGTACTTTAAAATTGTCCATCCAATAGGTTCAAAAGCAGTTTTTGAACTAGATAAGCCAAAAATAATTTTTTTAAGTTAATCCAAACAGTCTTTAATATCATTACAATAATAGATCATGTGTCATATTACACTTCTTACATCTATATGTTACAGTATAGATAACCCTCTTATTGAAGTCTAAAAGCAAGCCCTAATTTTATATATTCAATTAAATTTATCCAAAACAAAGTACAAGTGTTCCCAATCATAACCATATAAATCCCCAAATAGAAGGACTAAAAACCAAAGATATCAATCATGTCGTATAATGTCGACTCTGTTCTTGTATATTCATCTAAGCTTAATGTCAAAGCTTGTTTTGTTTTGATATGTTGTTAGCACACTAATGGTCCGTTTAGTTCACTGATTCGAGTTTTTAATTCGAGTTGAGATGTGACTTTATTTGAGAGTTTTTTACTATAGTAAAAAAATTTAGATATGATTGTTTCTGAGTGTTTTTTACCGTAACAAAACTCGAATCGATGAAATGAACGTGTCTTAAAAAATTCGTGTTGTACTCATTACCATCCCAAGATTTAAAAACTCAGCCTGACCGGTCGGCTTGATTAGGTCCAAACACTTAAGCGGTTCAATCAAATCCGTATACTTAAACGGATCGAGACTGGACTAACAGTGATAAACCTCAAACCGACTTAAATTTCTGCTCTACTTGTGTCGTATCCCGTCGTGCTCTATAAATGGCTTGGTCCAGTTAACATCTCTACTAAAAAGACAGAGACAGAACATAAAGGCCCTGTTTAGAGTTGGTTTTGTTTTTGTTTTTCGCGTTTTTTGAGAAAGAAAAAATGAAACGGCGTTTGACACAATTAAAGATAAAAAATGAAATTAAAAACGATTTTTTGATTTAGTGTAAAATGAGAGAGAAATGAAAAATGACTTTTAGTCGTTTTTCATTTTTTGTTTCCGTTTTCTCCTCTCTTGAGCAGAGAGAGAGAGACATTAATTGATTTTTTATACTGAAAATAATTTCTTAATAAAACTACCAAACGCATTTTTAAAAATAATTTCTATCTGAGATTAAAAATATTTTTATTTCTATTTTCATACAAAAAATAAAAGGGCTTGTTCTTTTGAGTGAAAAACTCAAAAAAATGCAACTCGAGTTACAACTTTATTCGAGTTCATGTTCTTTTAAGTTTAAATTCGAGTTCAAACTCAAGTTTAGGACTAAAACTCGAGTTCAAGTTTCTCTTTCAACTCGAGTTCAGAAACTCGAACTCAAATTAATAAACAATATTTTTTCTATTCTTAAAAATGCTATAACTTTTTCATTTTAATTCTGATTGAGATGATTTTTTTTTTCTATACATTAACAACGAAAATACGAATAAAACCCGACACATATACCATATTAAAATTTTTCATTAGCATTGAGTTTTTATTAAAATACTATCTAAATATAAATTTAAGTTTTGACTCACTCAAACACAAACTCAAAAAGATTCTTATCTCAAACCATAACTCAAATGTACACAACCAAATACAAACTCAAGTTACAAATTTAACTCAAATTATAACTTAAATTTAACTTAAAAATTATACTCAAATTAAATTCTAAAAGAACAAGTCTAAAATTATTCCAAACGCACTCATAACTTTTTATGCTTTGCTCAATATTCCAAGTCAAACAGGTACAAGGAGGAATTAATAATATTAAATGCGTAGTGGAGATGGGTCATTTCATCCGGGTCCTATCCAGAATTGCATGTGCTATTATTACAACAAAAACCCAACCAAAAACTGAGTCCAAAGCGCCAGCTTTTCTTGTTTTCTCTAAAAGTCAATAATCTTTCATGTGTGTTCTTCACACAACCCCATCAATCCACCATTACTGATCTTTCTTGTAACTTCACCAAATTATTTATTTTCTTCCAAAAAAAAAGGAAAAAGAAAAGACAAATGGGTCTGTTTGGAATCTCTGGTTGGATCAATTTGGAGACTGAATCTCATCCACTTGCCCAAGACTTGTTGTTCCTTCCCTTCTTTGCTTTCCTTTTCCCTTCTGTTCGCCTTTTTCTCGACCGATATGTCTTTGAGGTTCACTTTTTTTTTTTCTAGCTTTATTTATTCTACTTTTCTTTTTCTGCATTATATTGTTGTTGTTGATGTGTTTTTTGTCTCTTTTTTTTTCTTGCTGTATAGTTTCGATTATGTACTGCAAGTAGTGCCAGAATTATCATATTACTAAGAAATGATTAAGATCTTTCTGTGGGGTCCATAGATGTTCATATCAATTTCGACGACCTACTAAAAGCAAAATTGTTCTAATTCTGATTTGGTATATGTTTTTGTGTTTGTTATTATGTTATGGGGGCTTTTCTAATCGGGTTTCTTTTTTCCTTTTTTTAATGTGTTTAATATTCATAATTTTTTTCTTTTCTATTTCTTTCAAGAAAATTTGTGTTACATTCTGATGATGATGATGGTATATATGGTATTAAGTGGTAAAATAGATAAATGGGTACATTGACAATTTTGGTATTCTGTGCTCCATTGATAATTTTTCTGTATTCATTGCAAGCTTGCCAAATGCGCATATTTTGTTTGAATTATCAATTTCTTCTGCATTTTATCATGTGTTAATCACATGGTTATTTTTGGTGCAGGGATTAGCAAAACGCTTGATGTTTGGAAAAGAGCATTCCAAGCTGAACTTTAAGAGCCATGAGAACAAGAAGATAGTCAACAAGTTCAAAGAATCTGCATGGAAATGTGTATATTTCTTATCAGCAGAGATTCTAGCTCTTGGTGTTACTTATAATGAACCATGGTTCACTAACACCAAGTACTTATGGGAAGGGCCTGGTGATCAAATTTGGCCAGAACAGAAAATTAAGTTCGTCCCCTGACTCGACATTATTCAAATCCTTTTTTCCTGTCCACAGTAGTGGAGCTATCTCAATTTGATGTTCTTGATAATGATTCTTTATGTCACGTTTTTTGGCAGAGCAAAATTGAAAGGATTATATCTATATGCTGGAGGATTCTACCTTTACTCAAGCTTTGCTTTGGTGTTTTGGGAAACAAGGCGCTCCGACTTTTATGTATCAATGGCTCATCACATAGCAACTGTTATTTTAATCTTTTTGTCTTACATATTTAGGTGAGTTCAGAACAGGCTTGCTCAGTTGGTGATTAGTGGGTGTACGAGTTGTTTTCAATGTTTTTGAGTCTCGATTCAAGTCGTAAGCTTCCAGGGGATGATACTATCTTTTAATGTTAGTAAAAAAAAAAAGAAAAAAGAAAAAAGCAGAGTTCAAATACATACCAAGATGTTTGAACGATTTCTTTTGGCCGACTTTTCAGGTTTGCTCGTGTAGGTTCAGTCATTTTAGCCCTCCATGAAGGAAGTGATGTGATTTTAGAAGTTGCAAAGATGTCAAAGTATTGTGGCTATGAAGGGATTGCCGGATTTTTCTTCGTCATTTTTGTTCTCTCATGGACCGTCCTTCGCCTTATTTACTTCCCTTTCTGGATACTTTGGAGCACAAGGTTAGTTTACTTTTCAGGAACAAAATTGCATCCTATTACAGTAACTGGACTCTTGTCATAAATCAGCATCGGATATTGGGGTGTTTGCTCTATTATTCTGTTAATAAAAGTAATTTAGTCTTTGCTTCAAATCTTTTTTTGGCAGCTATGAAGTTGTTTTGGTATTGGACAAGGAGAAGCAGATGGTATCATGTTCCACATACTACTATCTGTTTAATACACTTCTTTTCAGTTTGCTCGTTTGTCATGTCTATTGGTGGTTATTGATGATTCGCATGCTAATAAATCAAATCAAGGCAAGAGGCCAGATCAGTGATGATGTTCGTTCTGGTAAATACTCTTATTTTTGTCTGATACTTTATATTTGATAAGCTGCAAGAAATCTATACAAACATGCATAGAAGAATGCATGTCATAAAAGTATTGGATATAACTGAAAGAAGGAGAATTCTTCGATAGGGTAACAAGAAAAAACTTATGGGAAAGGCACAGTTCTGAACTGTTAGATTTTCATTGAGTTTTGTATTGTCATGATTTTCATATTAATCTAGTACGATTTTTGTGGAATTGAGGAATTAGGCATTCTCTCTTATTATTTCATCAGTGAATACAAACCCTTTTTTATAGAGAAGCTTGGTGACAAATCTGCGAAGGAATCTCCACAAAAAAGGAAACAAACTAAAACAGTAAAATCCCCATCAATTAGGGAATAAAACCTCCCATTAAGAGAGAGATACGAGGAAAATAACTTCCCTTATTTTTTATAACAGAAACAGGAAACTAATAACAACTAAATCCCTATAAACTAGGAAAGTCAAAACTGGCTATTAGTATACAATTTTAATGTGATTTAATGTTTCCAACTGTGTCTTACCAGTTGTGGACACCTAAGTTCAGCTTCAACATTGCTTCGAGCCACCACATTTTGCTTTTTACTTCGCCATGTGACTAGGTTGCCCCATACAAATGTATAATAGCTGGAAGTGGATCTTCTATCTTTAATGGAACCTGCCCAATCAGCATCAGTGAATCCCTTTATACTCCTTGACGAGTTTTTATTAAATAATAGTCCTTTACCAGGAGAACCTTTAAGATACTTCAGGATCCGAAACATAGCTTCCATGTGCTCTTCACAGGGTGCATGCATATACTGACTAACAACACTAACTGCGAAAGCAATATCAGGTATGGTGTGAGAGAGATAGATGAGTTTTCTGACTAGGCATTGGTATCTCCCAGTATCAACCGGAATTCCTTGTCACCAATCTTTATTGTGGAATCCATTGGAGTATCCATTGGTTTGCAACCGAGCATTCCTGTTTCCTTTAAGAGTGCGTTTGGTTCAAGGATTCGTGTCATGGTTCGAATCATGGTTCGTGGCTCGCTACAGTGTTTTCTCTCACAAAAAATACACGCAAATCGAGAATTATTCTGAATCATGATTCTGAATTCATAAACCAAACATCCTCTAAGAGATCTAGAATGTACTTCCGTTGGGTGACTGAGATTCCAATCTTGCTTCTGGCGACCTCCATACCAATAAAATACCGTAGAGATCCAAGATCTTTAATCTCAAATTCGACAGCTAGTCTAGTCTTCAACCTTGTCATCTCCACTGCATCATTTCCTATTAAGATTATGTCATCCACATAGATAATAAGAATTGTACTCTTACCATCTTTGTGTCGATAAAGGGTGCATTTGGAACTCGTTCCAAAATGATTTTGTTTTCTGTATGAAAATGGAAATGAAAACGTTTTCATTTTCATTTTGAAATTATTTTTGAAAATGCGTTTGATAGTTTTATTCAGAGATTGATTTCAGTTTAAAAAAAAAAACTGAAATTGCGTTTGGTGGTTTAATTTTTGAAAACATGTAATAATCTTTAAAATAATAATATATTAAATAAATAATAATTGAATCCTAAATAAAAACACTAATAATTAATAAAATAATTTAAATTACATTACAAATAAATAGTAAATAATTTAAAATAAGATTACTTAGTGATTGATTAGTAAAAAAGAAGTTTACTTAGTGAATAATCTTAGCTTATATTACTGTCGTATATACGAATCTCACATTTGATCAGCTAGATGATCCCTAAAATTAACAATGTGATTACGTTATCGCCGACCACCCATTTCGGATGTTTCTGCTTCTTGTGTGTCCATACCCTGTTGTTGTCCCTGTTGCCCTTCTTGTTCTCCCTCAATATCTTCTAAGGGCGAATCAACATCATATTGTCTAAATAGAGGATCATCTCGCGCGTGCATCTAAATTAAATTGTGGATCAAACAATAAGCAATTAATATAAGCGATTGTCTTGGCATCCAGTAATTAGTCATAAGCCTAAGAATTTTAAACGTTGCTTTCAAGACCCCAAAGCACATTTTTATGCAATTACGCAGTGAAGAGTGATAATAATTGAATAACTCTTGTGGTCCCGTTGGTTGGCAATTGTTTTTAAACTGTTGAATATGGTACCTTTGACCACGAAATTGTGTCAAAAAGGCTTGCGTATTGCTGTAACCGAAATCCACAATGTAATATTTTGGGTTGGGTGGCACCAAGAATTGGTTCTCTGGATCTCTCATAGTCCCAGTTAACACTCTGTAATCAACAGCTGATCCTTCCCATCCGGTATTGACGTAAGTGAATAGCATATCGAAACTATACGCCGCCATTACATTTTGAGTACACAAATGTCTTCTTCCTCTATAGACTGTCTGTTAATGTGCAGGTGGGACAACCATTATGTGCGTACCGTCTATTGCACCAATACAATCCTATTAAAATACATAAGGTGTGAGTTAGGATTAATTTACAATTATTTGTCTTATTATTAGTTTATGAGCATAGTTAGATTGTACCTTAAACTATGGTTAGTACTTAGGGTTGTGTCGAATCTCTGGGGGGACGATGTTCATATTTGGTGGTTTTATAACTCCAGGTGCTAATGCAGACAATGCGATAATCACATTAGCAAAATGGCGGTGTACTGTCTCTCTAGAATGAGAAAATCTATCTTGTATCTCTCTATTGCGGTCTGAGTGAGCAATTGTTCTTAAGAACATCATTAGTGATTCTTCTGTTGATATACTTGAAGAAGGCAATAGGTTGCGGTCTTGAATTAACTGAACAATTGCTTCGAACGTGTCTCGGTGCATACGACACATTTCGAACAGATTTTCAGGATGTCCATATAATTGTTCTAAAATATATTCTCGTCCAGTTGACGTAGAATTACGACGAGGTTGTCTAATTGGTCTGTCTGTAAGCAATTGGACATAAATTTGTGGCTCTTCATCATCATCTGATGAGTGAAGAAAGTCAACAATTGTGACATCATCATATCATTATTTGTAGCATCAGAATCCATATTAACCTAAAAAAAGAAACATGACCAGAACTAATCAAACATCCATATAGCATTAATTAATCAAATAAAGAACTCCAATTTAACTCAAGCCGCCTAGAAGCAAATACTAAAGTCTAACAAACACAAGTCTGAGAGGTAATTCAAGCAGTATGTTCAACAATACTTAAAACAAACACAAGTCTGAGAGGAAAAAAATGAGTAAAACAACATAAATAAAGAACCCAATAAATTACAGGCTTCGAATCCATGAAAGATGACGATGAGTAGGCATTTTCACAAACATCATCCTAAAGGAAATGTCAATAGCTAATTTCTCTGCCGTCTTATTATACGCATCGTCGTCTAAGTACTTCTCATACCCATTCAACAAATCCATACAGGTTTCAATACTTGTAGTAGGATCCTCTTTCTGAGCCTTGGCTGCTGCCATAGTACGGGCTTGCCTATCAGCTAAATATTGTTGAAACAAATCAACTTTTTGAATAGATGTCTCACTGCGTAGGATAGCACTCTTTGCCAAAGCCTCTATAGCATCGTAAATTGTAGCCTTCTTCTTGCCCTTCTTCTTGGATCGAGTAGTAGGACCCTAAGACCGTCTGCTTCTATTGGTTTCTGCATCCCGGACTTCATCCGAGTCCCTTGTACCCTCCTCTTCCTCTTCTGGTTGCGTGGCAGTCCTTTTCGCCGTATTCAAAACATTGACGGTTGTATGTGCATTCATTGACCCCTATCCAGTAGCAACAGTCCCAACAAAAATCTCTGAAAGTTGGACAAAGTTGTGTAAACCCCATTTCTTGAATTTCTTAGCATCAGGATGTTTCTGACATTATAAAGAAAACATTAATAAATACTCATCTGCAATCTAAAAATACCAATTTAACTCTTTCATATCACATAAGATGATTATGATCAAAACTTACCGCCACATACGAATCCCATACTTCTTTTTCAGCCATCACAGTATTTGCCTCATAATCCCAACCAAACACTATTGTTTCAATCAATGCCTTTGCTTTAAGCTGGTCTAATATGAAATGCTTACCAAACTTACGTGCTATTTCATTATCAATTTTCATCCACGTTTTTTTGTCCAAAGTGGAAGTATGCAAACCATTCTTTGCCTCCTCATATATCAGTTATACATAAAAATCCTCAATTGCAACAGTCATTTTGTATTATCATCCTTATCACACATCTAAAAGAACAGTTCCATTCAACATTAAAAAAAAAAATCAGCCGTCTAATGACTTCTTTTTTTTTTCTCCCTCCGAAGAGTTAAAGCGATACGGTCAAAGTTAAACATATACTGAGGCAACGCAGAGATGCATACCAGAAGCCAAAAACATGCATTAAGTTTTTAGTAACCACTTACAAGGGGAGAAATAGAAATGACACCAAATAAAATGGCATTACTTTAGGATATGCAATGTAACTATGAGCAAGGAAATGTTTTAGAACAGGACATTAGGGGGAAAAAAAAACAGCTTGTAAAAGCCAATTGAAAGTAATTAGAAACTACCTTTTGATCAACTGGTTATTTTGGTGTGAATCTGTGAATTGTTTTTGAACCAAATTCTTATCAGATACATTGGGGGTCCATAAAAAATATAAGGCCTACTGGTGATTTTATTATGCTTCATCAGTTACAAGAATCTATTGATCTCTACACCTGTTTTCTTTTGAAGTTGCATAGTTCATATTGACCTTAATCTGTGTTGGTGACTGTAAATTTATAATCTGTTTATTGTTGTCAATAATTAATCCTTGCATGTAAGTAACCTTATTAGGATGAAAGAAAAATGAGAACGGTTAGAAATGTGTTTTGCACTTTGGAGATTATGTTCAACTTCAAGTGTAGACTGTGTAGTGATTTCACGAACAAATTAAGAGGAGGATTAACCTCCTGTTCTGTTTGGCATTGACTTTGAGATACATTTAAAGACATACCAAGTAATAAGTGGGAGAAAAAAAGTAGAATTTCAGTCTCCCAAGCTAAAAATCTTATATAGTAGTTAGTATTACATAATTACAATGCATTACATAAAACCCAGTTCTTGCATCGATTATTTGCATCTTATTTGCGTGGATTAAACTTTGTGATTACTTTGTTGGATTAAACTTTGTAATTACTTGCATTACATAAAAATCTTATTTGTATGGATTAAACTTTGTAATTATTTTGTTGGAGAAAACAACGATTATTTGCATCTCCCTCAATTCTTGCTGTTGATTCTAATAATTTTCTTTCTTTCTTTCTTTCTTCCTTCCTTTCTTTCTTTCTCTAGATTGGCTTGTTAAACTTGGAAAACGAACTTTGTTAGGAAAAAAAACACATCACACATAAAACCCATAACACACACATATCAACAAAAGTAAAAAAAAAAGAAAAAAGAAACACGGCATACAGCCTAAACTTAGCATATCAGAACCTCTAAAAACCACTAAAAACCATCAACAATACTCCAACCAACCCAGATGTCTCGGCATACATCTTGAACCTCTAAAAACCACCCAATCGGCAATGCTCAACAAATCATCAGCAAATCAGAAAAAATACCTACTTAAAATGACAATAACCAGATTAGGGGCATACCTCGGTTGATTTGGGGGAGTTGGGGCGGCGAAGAGTCGGTTGATTTGGAGGAGTAGGGGCTGCGCAGAGAATCAGAGATCGAAGAAGAGGGCGAGACGAGAACGGAGCAGATCGGGTGAGAAGAGAACAGAGGAGCTCGGGCGAGAAGAGAACGGAGGAGCTCGGGCGAGAAGCAAACGACACAGATCGGGCGAGAAGAGAACGGAGGAGTTCGGGCGAGAAGCAAACGGAGCATATCGGACCTGAAGAGTACACCGGTGAAGGGTAGAAAAAAATTTCAGAGAAGAGAGAAAATGAAAACGGAGAAAACGAAAACGAGTTTAAGTCGTTTTCAGAAACGTGATAGATTTTTGGGAAAATACAAAAAACGTTTTTGTTTTCAATTTTGATAAATTGTAGCACCAAACACGTTCTTTCTGCCCGTTTTAATTTTTTATCCTCGGAAAACGTGAAAAAAGTTTTCAAAAACGAAAACAAACAGGCCCAAAAAAGTAGTGTATGATCAGTTTGAGCCTGCTTATACCCTTGTTGAACAATTGCCTTAGTAAACCTTCCAAACCAAGCTCTCGGAGACTGCTTCAGTCCATAGAGTGCCTTCTTTAGTCTGCAAACCATTCCATTCTTGCTATCCTTGTCGAGTCCTGGTGGAAGATCCATGTATACTTTTTCTCCAAGTCACCGTTGAGGAATGCATTTTTTACATCTAGTTGCTGTAGATCCCAATCCAGGTTGGCTGCAATAGATAGAAGTACTTTGACAGTATTGAGTTTGGCAACATGAGCAAATGTCTCTGTGTAGTCAATGACATATGTCTGGGTGAAGCCTTTAGCAACAAGTCTAGCCTTATACCTTTCAACTGTCCCATTAGATTTGTATTTGATGGCGAACACCCACTTACACCCAACTGAAGTTTTCCCTTTGGTTTTTTTTTCACAAGTTCCCATGTCCAGTTTTTCTCAAGAGCTTGTATCTCCTCAGTCACTGCCTTTCTCTATTCAGGAATACTCAAAGCTTCCTGTATATTTTTTGGGATTTGTTCTTCTGCCAGATTAGCAACAAAAGCTTGAAAGAATGGTGAGAGGTGATTGTACGAAACATAATTGGAAATGGGATGTCGTGTGCAAGAACGAGTTTTTTTTTCTCAAAGCAAATAGGCAGGTCAAGATCACTAACCTCAGAAGATGAAAGCGGTTTTGATTCATGACAATTCTTTGGATCCACAATGTTCTCTACTTCTCATGGAACCTTTCTCCGAGAATAAAAACGCAGCTCCGGTTGTTGTTGTAAATCCCCCCCTGTTCTAGAGTCATCAATATTTAGGGCAGTCTCAAGGTCAGGTTCGGTTGTAGTTGGTGCAAACTTGTTGAGGGTGGATTGGTTGAGGTAATTGCAGCTAGATCAAAATGCTCTTGATCGGTTGGTGATGGATCCGGGTTATCATGAAGATGCAATACAGGGCTAGGTAAGGGTTCTTCTTCCCAAAGAAGCGCTTCCCTGAAGTGAAGTTTTGGGATAGAAAGACTGATTTTCAAAGAATGACATCCATATTGACATAGTACTTATGTTTTTCTGGGGAATTACATCTATACCCTTTATGAGTGGATGAATAACCAAGAAAAATACGAGGAATAGCCTGAGGATCTAGCTTACTTCGGTTATGGTTATGCACATGAACAAAGGACTTACAACCAAACACCTTAAGGGGTAAGGAGCTTACTAACCTTGTTTGTGGGTAGTGTTGAATAAGGAACTGATGAGGGACTTTGTAGTGAAGCACCTTAGAATAGAATCACCCCAAAAACATTTAGGAACATTATTTGCGAGTCTGATAGAGCGGGCTACTTCCAAAAGGTGCCTATTTTTTCTCTCAGCCACTCCATTTTGCTGTGGTGTATCAACACACGGACTTTGGTGAATAATACCATTTTTCAAGAAATACTCCCCTAGGATGAAATTAAAGTATTCTCGCCCATTATCAGTACGTACAATTTGTATCTTTTCATTGTACTGATTGTTTACCATCATATGGAAATTCTTGTAGGTTTGGGCAACCTCATTTTTTTTCTTTGAGAAGGTATACCCAGGTGAGACGTGTGTGATCATCAATAAAGGTGATAAACTATTTTTTTCCACTTATATTTGATACCCGGGATGGTCCCCATATGTCACTATGGATTAATGCAAAAGGTTTGGATGAGGAAAAAATGATCTTTGGTGTTTAGCAATTTGGCAAATATCACACTGAAAAACATCTTTATTCTCAAAAAGTAATGGAAACAAGTGTTTGATATATTGAAAACTAGGATGGCCTAACCTAGAGTGTCGTAACATTATTTGATTTTCTCTAGAAAAGAAGATAAATTTACAATCGGTAGTCAAAGCTTGTTTATTGATGGAGTCTTCTTCCTCGAAGTAGTAGAGACCATTGTGTTTCTTAGCACTGCCAATCCTCATGCCCGAAGTCATATCCAGAAAGTTACAAATAGAGTGTGAGAACTGAGCAGTACCATTTAAATCTTTGGTAATCTTACTGACAGTAAATTGCAGGATAACTTTGGAATGTGAAGAGCATTTTTGTGGGATATTTGTGGGCCAATAATGATGTTATCAGTACCAGCCACTGTTGCAAAAAAACCATTTGCAATCTTAATTTTCAAATTCCCTGGACAATATAAGAAGAAAACAGACTTGCACACCCGTAGCCCCAGAGTCTCACCCACAATTCCATTATTTCTGTACCACTCAAAGCAGTCAGAAAAGTACCTTTTTGAGCCAAAAGGGAAGTACTCGGGATTGATTGTGTTTGGTGACCTTGAGTGTTGGACGGACTTTGGTTGGATAATTGAGAGTTTAGAAGCTTCTGTAGTTTCTCAAGCTGTTAGCAGTTCCCTGCTAACATAGAAATTGAAAGATGTTGTCTCTAGTCCGTGATGCATTTTCAGTAGTGATTTGGAGGCCCTTTGAATCCTTTTTGTTTTTCCAATTGTCAGGTTTTCCATGCAATTTCCAGCACCTGTCCCAACTGTGGTTTGATTTCTGACAGTGATCACACCACAGGTTTCCATTCTTCTTTTGGCTTTTGTTTTCTCCTCGAGCGCATTCAGCACCTCGGACTGAGAAGGCAGAATTTTCGGCCACATTCTTTTCAGTTCCCAGCATGACACATTTTCTGGTTTCTTCCCTTAAGACTTCAGCAAAGATGTCCTCAATACTCGGCAGTGGTTTTGAACCAAGTAACCTTCCACGTATTTCATCAAGATCCTTATTGAGAGCTGAAAGAAAATCATAAATACGTTCTTTGTTTACCATTTTCTGGTAATTCTCAACGCAACCTGCACAAAACCAATGACCGTTATGGAATAAATCAACTTCCTGCCACAATTTAGTTAGGGCATTGAAATATGTTGTAACATCCATCTCTCCTTGGGTGAGATTCTGAGTCTTATTGCGTAGTTCAAACAGCTGTGATGAGTTCTCCAGGTCTGAATATTGACGTTTGGCTGCTTCCCACATCTGCTTGGCTGTTGAGTAGCACATAAAGCTTTCACTGATTCTATCATCCATGGAGTTGATTAACCAGGCCATCACCATTGAATTTTGAGCATCCCAAGTCTGAAAATTAGGGCCAGTTTCTGACGGTCGCTTGGCAGATTATTGAGGTATCCATATCTTCTCTTTCCCCTGATCACCATCTCTACCGAACTTGACCAAGGTAAGTAATTCTTCCCTTTGAGTTTGTGAGAAGTGATTTGGAGAGAGTAATTGTCCGCATATGTTGTGGAGAGATTCACTCCAGTTGATGCACTTGGCTTTGATGCACTCGGCTGTGGTGGACTTGGTGTCTCCGTGTGAGCGTCTCCCTTTGCTCCGGTCATAGCTGTTCCCCAAGGAAAGGTTGGCGGCCTGCTTGCCATTGGATTATAGAGATAAGTAGAGAGAAAAAAAAAGGTGGAAGATGCTCAAAAAATCAGCAACGAACCTTGAAATTTTCCAAGAAGCTAAATTATGGCTCTGATACCATGTGGAATTGAGGAATTAGGCATTCTTTCTTATTATTTCATCAGTGAATACAAACCCTTTTTATAGAGAAGCTTGGTAACAAATCTGCATCTCCACAAAAAAGGAAACAAACTTAAACAGTAAAATCCCCATCAATCAGGGAATAAAATCTCCCATTAAGAGAGATATGAGGAAAATAACTTTCCTTATTTTTTATAACAGAAACAGGAAACTAATAACAACTAAATCCCTATAAACTAGGAAAGTCAAAACTGGCTATTAGTCTACAATTTTAATGTGATTTAATGTTTCAAACTGTGTCTTACCAGTTGGGGATTTTTAATACCCTGCCATAGAAATATAGAATTGTCCCCGAAAGAAACCTTATTTGGAAAACATATCTAACATCATCAGCTATGTTACGGCTTCTTTGCATTGCAGATTCAGAAGGTGAAGAAGAACATGAAGATTGACCATAAAAGATGGACAAATACAATACGCTTGGAGAGTAAAATTTCATTATTTTGACGCAGTGTGTTGGCTTTTGATCCTTGGATGAGCTCTACAATGCCTGCCTTTGTTCCTTTTCCAAGAGAGATGAGCTAAATCCTTGATTGTTTCCGCGTGTTCAAGTGCGATACGCAATTTTTCTATGTGACAACTTCATAAGAAATGCTCATGAAATACCAACTTTACAAAGCTCTTTGTATAAGAATTAAAGATTTTTCCATATTGTTTGACATCACAATTATTCTGTTTTAACTATTCAATCGAATCGATCAAACCTAGGAAAGGTGTGGCACTATTCATAAATTACAAGAACCAAATCAAGTTGCTGAGATTAAACATCATTACATCAACATTAATCAACTCAGAACTGCCAAAACTACTCCAAAGATTTGACGAACATTGGAGAAACAACTGCTATTACTTCAATTTTCCTATTTCACTTTATAAGGTACAAAAGCAATGCAAAATGACTCTTTTGATAACTCTGCTCCAACATAGGACGTGAAGACATGAACAGTGATATTACTGAGCTGTTCTTTGTTTGGTTGTATATTAATCTCAATGAGAGTACTTTGAGATCAACTTATCGACATGGATTATGATATCATTGATACGAGGGCGAACTGCAGCCTGAGGTTGAAGCATCCATGTCACAAACTGGTGAAGAGCTTCTGGATATGGAGGATTAGGTCCGGTTGCCGGCCACTTCACCTGGGCATTGATAATGGCCAATTGTAGGCTTCCTCCAGATTCGCCAAGGGCATACTCAAATGGAGATACTCCATACCTGCAGATATGAGCCATGAGTAAAGTCTAATCATCCCTCAGATTTTTTACATTTAGAATCATGTAAGTGCATAAATGTATGTGCATATCGTACCATGAACAAATCTTCTTGAATGAATAAGAAAAAACCTTGGTATATCACACACGCACACAGGCACACACGTTTTAAGCATGTACTCAGGAGAACAAAGTCGTGACTCATAACCAAGTATTCGAGCTGACAATCTTCATTCGTAACTTATGTAATAAAAATTATGCAGAATTAGATGCTAATAGTAGAGTGAAACAAAAGCCAAACATAGAACTAAAATAGTTGATTTCTACATAGTTGAAGTGAGTGGTAACAAACTCCTACTGAATATACCCAATTCAGATGTATAAATCACACAAGTTACAAGCACAATTGGTGAGTATAATCTGATAATCTGTTATAGGCAAGATGATAGTGCCAAAGGGCTTCCACATGATGCTTTAGTGTTAATTTTTTTATGACCAAAAATAAAAAATCGTGAAAGGAAGAAAGAATACCGAAAGTAAAAATCAAATATGAACATGGAAAAACAAAAGGATAAAATTCTCACATTATTGCATATAAGGTGCATCCTAACGACCAAATATCAGTTCTCTCATCAATATCTGCCTGGCTTGGACAGTCCCACAACTCAGGAGCTCGGAAAGGTGCTGAACAATGCTCGGATGCCCATTCCTATAGGACAAGCAACATAGCCCAACCATAAGTGTTTTTATGTAAGGGGATGATGACAATCAAAACCATGCTTGATTTCTCTGCAAAAGTAAAAATCAGTGCTTGGTTTTGCTGAAAAAAGTTAGAAGCAGAAAAGCACTGGCTACAAGTATACAATTGATTCAGTATATCTAAATATTTCTAAAGGGAGTTAATTTTTCTCTTCAATATTTACCTCTAAAGATCTGCAAAATATAGAAATTACACCTGATACAAGTACAAATGCATTGGACGAGTGTCATTTAAATTATTGCAATGAACGCCGAAGTCTTCTTTATAAAGACTTTGAAAATGTTTTTACCAAATTCAACAAGGATGTATCACATATCCATAAGCTCATGTTTGTATACAAATGAAGCTTTGAAAGTTAAAGAGTTACGCTTGAAATCAAGACATAAAAAGGTGCACATGTGTGCTTGTCTGTGTTATGGGGGGGGGGGGGGGGGGGGGCGACAAAAAAAA
>NW_010361828.1:28583-90400 GCF_000414095.1 Morus notabilis | reverse complement strand
GCGGCGCATAAATAAAAATTAAAAAAAAAATTCTAAAGTAGCACCTGCAATTGTAGAGCCTCAGAGCGGGAGCGGATCTGCTTCCTTGCAGGTCGAGTGCTGCCAAAATCCATCAGTATGGCAAGTGGTGGTTGTCCTTTTCTATGAGTTATAAGGACATTACCAGGCTTGACATCGTTATGTGCATATGGTGGATCTAAATTGTGCATGTGCTTCAGTCCTGCACAAAGCTGTTGAATTGATTTTCAGGTTACAATTTGTGTACACTTAGAACTAATTCACCCCCAACATACATCACTATGGCAGACGAGGTACGCTAATGAATAATTTTTGACTTACGCAGGTATAACCTTGTTTATCAGAACAATGCACAAGAAAAACCACTAAATTTATGTGAATTTAAAGTACCAAACTAAAAAATTCATGGATATAGGTGTGTTCTTGATCGCTCAATGTTTAACCATGTCTGGTTAGTGTTCACTGTTTAGTAAGAGTACATTAGGAAAATTACACAGTTTCCCCAATCTTGACCAAGGGGAGGAATTTGAAGTAAAATTTCTATTTTAAGGGGTCTTTAAAATCCATTGCTGAATAATCAATTACAAAGGAAAGAAGATCAGGTAAAATCAAACAGCATTTTCCCATATGCTTTTCAGACAACATATCTGCCTTGCAGAAGATGACAAATACCCAATAGAGAGCGACATGGGGGACAATAGCATTCTAGGCAACTTTTGATAGCGTACAAGCACATTAGATAGTAGTAGAGTAATTCCGAGATGAATGTTCTAAACACAGATATTGCCATTGTTTGCATTCTATGATTTTAAGGAAGGAAAAGTTTCATTTTCTCCAGTAAAAGAAATAGTCAAATAATATATATTATGAGAGGGAAATTTTATGTACCTGCCGGAAAATATGAAGAACATCTGAGGTAGAGAAGAACTCCTTTTTAGCTTTCATAGTTTTGGCATTGTCCAACAATGTTCCATCCAAATGAACTGGAAATAACAAGTACGCTTCATGCTTCCAAGATCCTTCTTGTGTAGCCTGCCAATAGAAGAAACATTGCAGTTTGGAAATCAACAAATGGAAAGATATCAAAAGTCTTTGGCCATTCTTTGTGGTTCGAATACAGTGTTATATCGCAATTAATACAGTTGTAATTTAGAGTATGTTGCAGAAACTAAATATTGATATTGCTACTCAAGCGACTAGAGAACCAAATCTCAAAAAGCTTAACTTCCAAGTTCAATATATTTAAAGGATATTGAATATCTTTAAAACCGATGCATAAGTAAGTATTGGTGGCTTGTCGTATTTATTTTTTCTTTTTTTGTTCTGAAAGGAAAAACATCAGGTAATTTGTTTTAAAAATGGGAAAATTGATACGAACAAACCATGTGAACCACACAAATGCAGATCAACAAACATAACCATGAAGTCAAATACCAATAACTGAAACATGTTTTTGTGGTTTAGGAACAAAGACTAGGGTCAACTTTGAAAGTTCAATACCAACAGTTATACCAAGAAAATTCTACAAAAATACCAGCTAAATACTATCAACTTAAATTTTAAAGTGAATTCTAAATTTCTGATAGGATATAGATGAAGAGAACCTTGACAGCAATAATGGCATGATCAAGAAGTGGAAGCAGATTCGGATGGCAGAACAGGGATGAAACATGGATCTCCTCCCTGACCAACTCCAACTGCTCACTATTCTGAATCAGAACCTTTTTCATAGCATAAGTCCCATCATCTACAAAAGAAACAAGAGCCATATACACATAAGTACACAATTTACAGAAAAAGCTTTTTCATTGTAAGTGCACAATCTACTGGAGAACAAAACGCCCAGAAACAATAATATGCCCTTCTAAAGGAAAAATTAATGAACTTTGTCGTTCAGGGATAGCTCATATAAATCTAACTTGAAAAACTTTTGGATCAGTTGTTCATTCCACATAAAGCAAGGAACCAAAACAATTGTCTCACATCCATGATCAATTGACAGAAACAAGAAATTAAAGAGACCAAAATAGACGTAAGACGGTCCTCAAACAGCTACGCAGAAACTGCTACATTGTAAATGGAAGATCACACATATAAATCACCAAACGTTCATTGTCAAAGCCACATTTTGAAACTTAAATTACAGAAAATCACCACATTGCAAATTGAAACTCAACAAATATTATCGGAAAAATTATTTACTTCCCACCTATGAATAAGAGAGAATTGTACAAGATGACGAAATTGCATTAAGAAAAACGAAAAGATTGATCACTTCTAAGCTGATAAAATCAAATCCGATCATCTCAGACTTAAAATTAAAGTTTTCCTTCATGACCCAGATCACTAAATTAAAGGAAAAAATAAAATAATTCTCATATCATAGATTCAAACTAAAACATTTCAGATTCATAACAATTACGACCGAGATCACGAAATCCCAGTTAAAGATTTCAAACTCCACATTGATCGAAAACAAATAAAAGCAAAAACAAATTCAGATTCAAGCACAAACGATCCAGATCACAAACCCCACCAAATTAACAAAAAAAAAAAAAAAAAAAAACGAAATTGAAAAAATGTGAAAGGGATCGAACGAACCAGAGAGATGAGAAGAGTCCTTGACTTTCTTGGCGAGACCACCACCATTAGCGGAAGTGTCGGTGACGACCTCTTTGACCAAAAAGACATAGGCGAATCCACCTTCTCCGAGCTGCCTGATGATCCTGAAGCGGTTCTCGTTGATCCAAACGTCTCCTCCGCCATTAACGGCGTCGTACAGAGCATTCAACCCTGAAAACGAGCACCCCATCTTTCCCCTTTCTTCTTCTTCTTCTTCTACAAGAACGAAGGAATGGTTATGGAAGACACGAAATCAGGTTTTCAAAAAATGGGGGATTTTTTGAAGACCTGATTTCATGCGTCAATTTTCGAGAGCTTGAGTGTGATTATGTTATTATTGGTTTTTTTTTTTTTGGGTACTGTTTGGTTGGATCTATTTTGTTAAGAGGGAAAAAGAGAGAAATTGTTTTTGGGTCATTGGATCTCTCAAAATGTCAACCAAACACATGGATGTGGAGTGCTTTCGACAGACTCACTTTTACATGCATCGCCTCCTGAATTTTGGGAAGGTAACGCTCAATTTGCCCAAAACACTGCCAATAATTAATTATAATTGTTTGCCTTTTTTTTTATAAAAAAAAGAACAATAATAATAGCTGATCTTTTTTTTTTTTTTACCAAAAATAATTGTTAATAATGTGTTTTAGTAAATAACTAAATATTAATAATTATATAAAAATATTGGTGAAGTCTTTAGGGTACAACAAATATAACATCTTTTTTTCTTCAGACTTGTAAGTTTTTTTTTTTTTTTTTTTTTGGGATAACAGATTTTAAGCTTTTTCGTATCATTAGAGCAAATTTAATATAACATGGCGCTAACGTTACATTTAAACAAAATGAGTATTATATGAACATATATATATGAATTACGACGTTACAATGATAAAAAATAATATTACATTTATTAATAACGAGATTAGATTAGTAAAATAAATAGTCTTGAGGAATCTGATTATTAGATCATTAGTTTAGTATCTTTTTAATTATTAAAAAGTTGAGCAAATTTAAATATGAAAATGAAGTTAAATGAATCGTCTTTTTTTCTTGGTAATTTTTTTTAGGAAAAAAATATTCTCACTATTAAAATTGAACGTCCCTAAAATGTCATCGCCTTTGAGAAAAGAAATTGAAATAATATGGAGTATAGACATTAAAATTGCATCGGTTTAGCCGGAATTTTACAATAATTCAATTGTTGTTTTTATTTTTTAATTAAAAAATTTATTGATGTCATCTTGTTTCAGGTTCCATCGTGTAAACTGTAAAGCAAGAAGTAATTATTTTAAGATTGACGTTAATTTAGATCCAAAAGAGACATGACAAGCCTAGGGACAGGAAAAATTCTAATGAAAAACTTTTTACTATTTATTTTTAATTAATACCCTTTTAACTAATATAATTATTTGAATTAAAATGTAAATTAATACCTTTTTAATTAATATAATTATTTAAATTAAAATGTCCTTTTCAATGACATGTGATTACAAGCTTGATGGTAATTTTATACCTAGTTCTAATATCTGAGGTTTAGGTTCAAAATTCAATATTTTAAAGATTGAAAAAAATTATATTAATTATCAATAACAATGCATAGCATTGACCCTACAAGAAAATGTTTTCTTGATTCCAAAAAAAAAAAAAAAAAAAAAAAAAAAAAAAGGTTTTCTTGACTAGAATCCCCCATTGTTTGTTAGAGATCTCTGATCCTCTCTCTCTCAAAAGTAAACAAAGCTAGACAGAGTTGTTAATGCAGCATTTACTACTACTTGATGTGGGGCCTCTGTTGCATTTTATGTGTCTAGAAGATATGGAAAGATGACACATGGAGATCATTAATAGATTAATAGAGTAAGACTCGGAGCTTATTAAACTAATTGGACATTTAATATTCAAGCAAGCAAATCAATTTGAATGCTCTGGAGTCCCTGGACCAGGCAAAACAAATGGAAAATGTAAACTGAAGTTTTAGATTTTCCTTTTTTTTTTTGGCTTAATTTTATTAATTCATTTCTTTATTTTACTTAAAACATTAGAAATGTAGCATAAAAAGTTAAAGTTGAATTTTTATGAGAGAAAATATCATAACAAAAACTTGAATTGCAATTCGAACCAACAAAACGAACAAGCCTCAGCTAATGTTATGAGTACCAATAATACATGTGCCATTAAGTTGGAATGGCTGGTTGTTGCTGAGTTATGCAATGTATATTTCCACCCGCTAAAACTATCTCCCTTGCACCTTCAATTCTCACCACCTGAAAACAGTCCAAGGAATGCAAATGTTTATTTAGAGAATGACGAACATAATCAAATTCAATATAACATTGTACGTTGATTTCATGTTACATGGCATCAAAATGTAGTCTTTCAATATTCTAGTTGAGGCACGCAGACATTTTATTTCCAAGTAACATCAAAACTGAGGTCCTAACTTATCGGCAAAGTACTGTACCGTGCAGCCAATTTTTGAGGCATTGGATAATAGTCAAATCGATTTGGATCATTGAAAAATTTAAGCTACTTTTTGCCAAGTGAGGCCCAACAACAAAAAATTTCAACGGTCCGGATCGATTTGACCATTATCCAATTTCTAAAAAATTGAAAACAAGGTCCAATCATAAATGACCGGTTGTTCTTTCAAAAGAAAAAAATGACCGGTTGCACTTAGTTCAATTCCTAACTTTTTCAGGCTTCGGAACAATTTAAACTTTTGGACCATTGTACTTGGTCATTTTTACAACACAGGATCACCCCCCCCCCCCCCCCCCCGCGCGGATGTCGACTTCAAAATATGCACATCTGTGACCTCTAATCTCCAGTTGGTAGCTACCACAGCATTTTGACATTGCAAAATCCTCCATCTTTTTCTACAATAATTGACTAGCTAGCTAAAGTTTACATCATTCACAATTGTCCAACTTTACAAGCGTACCCTCCCGATAAGAGTCTTAGGCTACTTGGTCCTGGATGTTGACTTCAAAATATGCACATCTGTGACCTCTAATCTCCAGTTGGTAGCTACCACAACATAAGCATTTTGACATTGCAAAATCCTCCATCTTTTTCTACAATAATTGACTAGCTAGCTAAAGTTCGTTATGACACAGCAAAGTTCGTCTACAAACTTAATATTTGTTGTGCTACTAGATATACATGGCGATTAATGAAACAAATTAAGAGCGGAATTTCCTTACTTCATGGCTCGGAAAGGTTTGAGACAGGACACGAACTGCTTCGTCATCCCATTTCTGGTCCCCAAATTGTGGTAAAATGATTCCTCCATTAGCAATGTAGAAATTTACATATGAAGCTGCAAGTCTTGTACCCGCAACTCTTGGTTTAGCTTCATTATCCTTTTGTTAATACATTGAAAGGTCAGAGACAAGAATGAATGAACCATAATAATCTATCATTAATGGAAGACTAAAATAAGAAGTCTTTTTCCATTACAAGAACTGATTAAATTAATAACGGTACATCACTTTTTCTGTGGTAAACTATGCATGCAAATATGACTGACAAACTACATTAAAATATACTTATCAAAAGGATAACTGACTGGACATGATTTAAATTCAAGCGCATATCAACTTTGTAGAGGTTTATATTGTTCAATGGTATGAAAATTGAGATCATGGCTCTGAAATAGTTACCGTCTTAACGCCAGCAGCCTCTTCATCAGTCATGTATAACGGTCCCGGTACGTGGATTTTAATTATTTCAAATTTCCTGCCACTGGCATCAGTAGCATTGGAGAGAACAGAAAAGGCTTCAAGAGATCGCTCATACTGAGGATCCGTTTCATCATTGGTCCAGGACAACATAACCTCTCCAGGCTTTACAAAACAGCACATATTGTCAATATGACCATTAGTGTCGTCATCACCTGATACGCAATTTTGTAGATAGCTTAAGTTTCAGTTAAATACACAAAAAAAAAGGTGTAACTTAATACATGAAGCCATAAAAGTTTTCGGAGAAGTATTGATCAAAACTGTATAAGCAGCATCATCACAACTAAGTCAGATCTCACAAGTAAATACAAAGAAATTTCACCAAGTAACCTGGAAGAGTTATGTACCAAATAGTCCCCGAGGCAACCAAATAATCTTTCTGACTCCAAGATATGCCTTCAGTACCTCCTCGATTTGTTCCTTGGTCAAATGTGGATTCCTGTTTTTATTCAAAAGGCACTCCTCAGTGGTAAGGCAAGTTCCTGAAGGGAGGGGGCAAAAAAAAAATCTGATTACATTTGACATATGCATACCATAAGGGAAAAAACAGGAATAATAATGTGAATTTAGTTTTCTTCTAAGGAAAAATGGGTCCTGAATATTGGTATATCAATTGTTGAGTCATCAAGAACAGATAGACCCTTTTAGTTTAACCAAATGAAATCAATAATCTGCTAGGACATGGTAATGCAATTGTATACAGGTTAAACCGGAGACGGAGCATTTCAGCAACTCTTTTAGAAAAGATGTTCAAAAAAGACCACACTAAGATATATCATGTTGCAGCTCTTTGATCAATATTGTAATTTCCCCTTGTAAACAACAGTAATACACCATAATGCTAATAAAAATATATTCATTTATAGGGGCCTTCTTCTAGCACTTGGTATTTTAGTTTTGCTACAAACAACAAATAAAAAAATAAGATACCGCATATATGAACACGCACAAGTGAAGTGAACACATAAAGGAATAGGCAATGATTTGTCTACTACAGTAACAAGAAATTTCACCTTCTCCATCCACATGGATGCTTCCACCTTCCAGAATTATAGATTGTGGAAATCTCGGGACCTTCTCAATTCCTAGAATCTAATGGCAAATGATGACTGTTAGAGAAAGAGATGAACAGTCTCCAGAAAAAAAAAAAAAAAAGAAGATATATATTATGAATAAGCAAGCTGACATCCAATTTATTTTTCCAAGGGGGAAAAAAAACTGAGAGAGAGTCATTTATACAAGTACTGCACAAACCTTCCGTGCAACAAGAAGGTCAAGACTCCAATCTTGGTAACATCCATCTTCAATACCTAAATATTCCAACGAGTAATTCCATTTAGAGGGCATGAAAGAAACTCGACTGCAAGACTATAAGACTACTATATCCCTGATCATTTAAATCCATAACCATTTTCTCAGTTGTGCAGTCAAATATGAGATTTACAGGGTCCATTTATGAACAATGAACAAAGGAAAAGAGTGCTGATAATTTCTTCGTTAGAATTATAACATACAAGGCAGACTTCTTCCCAACATTGAAGTACCAATTATACATTATGAACTTCACCATCTCAGTACTTGTTGCTTTAGCTTCTATGTCACTGAATCTATAATGATCATGGTAAAAGGATTAAAGTTGAATTGGACTTGCAGGCTTTAGCATATAAAGTCACCAACTATAACATAATTGAAAAAAAAAAAAACACACTAGAATGCTTTTAGAACATCCTGAAAACTTAGCCAGTTTTTCAGTATCTTTAAAGTAGGCTGATATTTTTTATGGTAAACTGGTAGAAAACACGTTACTTGATTCATAATACACACAAACTAGACTTTGTTAAAACCTTACCTCCCCAACTATTAAAATTCCAATCAATGCCAGCAACTTTGTGCTTTGACGCAGAAGAACTTGACCCGCCTTTTCTTACAACAAACTGAGAGATAAAAAGTGAAACAAATAATCACATTACAGTAAATTTCTAGAGAAAACCAGCCTAATTAGCCAAGAAAAAGTAAAAGGCAGAAGCTCACAGTTGACCCCGTATCGCGAAACCAAGAATCATTCATACTCATCTCAACAACCCTGATATGTTTTGGTAACTGACTCCGCGCATTACTCCACTGATTAAGTGATGAAATAAAACTTCAAACTCAGTTTTTGAGAAGGATATTAAGTAACGCGTGAAAGACCTCAATGTTCTGCGTTTACAACATTTCTACTAACCTGAGTAGCACTTGCACAGA
Organism: Morus notabilis; assembly: GCF_000414095.1. Taxonomy (NCBI): domain Eukaryota; kingdom Viridiplantae; phylum Streptophyta; class Magnoliopsida; order Rosales; family Moraceae; genus Morus; species Morus notabilis. The sequence continues at coordinate 81,779 of NW_010361828.1, read as the reverse complement.
CAGTTACAGGTTCAAACTTTGAGATTGCAGAAGCTACCTTTGCGAATACACTTTGAGCAGGTACTGCATTGTCTCTCCAGTTATCTGGGCGCTCCTATAACTCAAAAGTAACCTTAATTTCAGACCAAACTAAGTAATACTCATAAGAACAGTATAGAACTATAGATATAGAACAAAAGAAGTCCAGGTGATAACAAGGATCAAATGAGCCAGAAGATTTATTTTTTTGGTCGGCTATCTTAATTGGTGTTCGTGGGTGTGTGAGTTGTACTCAATGTATCGAGTCTTAAATTCAAGTCCTATGGGTAAATAAAATAAAATAAAATAAAATAAAAGGATCAAAATGAAAAAAGATTAACGGTATCTAGAGAGAGAGAGAAAGAGAAAATCACTTTCTAATCAGAGATAATGAAGCGAATAACTTGATTGAGTTTCAACTCCAAAAGGGTCCTTTTCAAAACTCTTTTGTTGTGCAACTTCTTTTGCATTCCCAGTAACAACTCTCGTAGACACTTATACAATCATTTTGCAAATATTCCAGTTAACAACAAAATATAAGATCCGAACATTAGCAAATTCATGAAAGCGTATCATAAACGAAATCAGAAAAAGATTGGCGTGTACATTGTAACAAAAAAAAAAAAAGAAAAAAAAAAACCCAGTTCTCAAACATAACGAAATATGCAGAAAATTCAAGGAAATTCCCCCAAAACCCAGTATCCTAAACTACGCAATTACATCAAATAAACCGATAAACATGGAAAATTCATATTACCCACTTAAGAAAAAATTGAACAAATAAATAAAAGAAGGAAAGGAAAAGCAAACTCACAGGCCAACCAATCCAACACTGTGAATGGGGTTCCCACTCTGCAGGCATGTGGTATCCATGGAAAGCCGGTGTGCCTTCAATATCCATAACCAGTTCCTTTCTCTCTCTAGAATTTATTATTTATTATTATTATTATTATTTTTTGGGGTGGTTTTGGGGGGGGGGGGGGGGGGGGGTTTGTAGAAGAAAAGTAAAGGCTTTTGGTAAGTCGAAATGAACAAGAACAAGCGAGCCGAGAACGAACCAGATGGCAGCTTGGGTTTTTTTATACGTGGGAGACATGAGTGGGGTCCACTGGAAGAACTGATTCCTGGAATTATTGTGAATGAATTGAGAAAAGGAAATAAGATTCCTTGGTATCATTTTTTTTTTTTTTTCCTTGAAACCTTGGTATCATTAATTAATTAAACTTACTCAGCGTTGGCAGCGAATTGTGTCAGAAATAAGGCGTTATGTGCCATCAATTTCTCTTCTTTAAAAAAAAATAATAATAATTTGGCAATACGTCCGAAATTTTAAGCACTGTTTTTTTCTGTTTGTCTGATTAATTACACAATTGTCAATTTTTGTTCTATGGATTTTTCCAATCATACCGAATATTGCTGACTGACAAAAGCAGTAAAGACAAAAGTGTCCGGGAGATGGATGAGCGCACATGCCACAGATAGAAGTGCAAGTTTGGAGTAGACCAAATCAACCTGTTTCGTTACTGTTGGCTTGAGTTCAGTCTGATCCGATTCTAACTTTCAGACCGGACTGGGTCGAGATTTTAAACCTAAAAATTTATGAGAGAAAGAAAAAAATAGGTCAAGACTTGAAATGAATTAAAATTAATAAGTTAATAATTTACATAAGTTAATAAATAGACTAAATTACTGTTTTCGTCCATAACTTGTCTGGTTATGAACCATAACTTAACAACTTATTATCCATAATTGTCTATAACTTGTCTGGTTATGAACCATAACTTGACAAGTTTATTCATAATTTATTTGGTTATGAACCATAACTTGACAAGTTATGGCCTATTAATTTCTATAACTAAAAATTGATCTATATACTTTCTTAAACTTTTTATATTGATCTATTTTTTACTATTTTCCAAAACTTATTCGGGTAAGCTGGCCAGCCCCAAGGCTCTCTTTTTAAAATTTTTATTTAAAAAATACTTTATAAGTCTCATTAGACTGATTTTCTCTTTTTTAGGACCAGATAGCCAATACACAAATTTCTATCAGAAATAGTAGAAAATATACCAATATGAAAAGCTTAAGAAAGTATATAGGCCAATTTTTAGTTATAGAAATTAATAGGCAATAACATGTCAAGTTATGGTTCATAACCAAATAAATTATGGACAAACTTGTCAAGTTATGGTTCATAGCCAGACAAGTTATGGACAAAAACCGTGAATTATAGACAATAACTTGTCAAGTTATGGTTCATAACTAGACAAGTTATGGACAAAAATAGTAAGTTGGCATATTTATTAACTTATGTAAACTATTAACCTATTAATTTTAATTTATCTCAAGTCTTAACATATTTCCTTCTTTCTCCCAATTTCTATTTGGGTTACCAAACCGGGCCAGATGGCCAATTTTTTCATCTCTAGCCACAAATGATAAAACAATCTTGAAACGACCAATAGAGAAAAAAAAAAAAAAAAAAAAAAAAAAAAAAAAAAAAAAAACAACAACAACAACAACAAAAGAGATTTTCTAGATAGACATGAAAAAATAACCGAACAGTCAATTTCAGTTTTTCAATTGTCAAATATGTATTAAAAAAATATCCCTTCTTAGATTTTTACATCACTTCACCTAATAGGTAATTCAAATTTTCTAGATTTTAACTCTCAACCAGGGGTGGAACCATATACAACTTAGAATAGACGTCCACTCCACCTGAAAATTTATCTTTTAATTTTGTATCTAAAATGTGATTAAATTTATAGTTCGCCCCGTGAAATTTTATTATTATGAAATTTTAATATGTGAAATCTCTCACTTGATTTATGTGAAAATAATCAAATTTTTGGTATATACCTTGGCCCCCGAGTTATTTTTTTGACTCCACCCTTGTCCTTAAAATACGTATTATTGCAAACTTAGAATAGACGTCCGCTCCATTTGAAAATTTATCTTTTAATTTTGTATCTGGAATGTGATTAAATTTATAGTTCGCCTCGTGAAATTCTAATATGTGAAATCTCTCACTTGATTTATGTGAAAATTATCAAATTTTTGGTATATGCCTTAGCCCCCGAGTTATTTTTTTGACTCCACCTGGTCCTTAAAATACGTATCATTGCAAACATACAATTATGTTCTACTCTTGAAAAATATTAATCATTTTCAGGATTAATTTGGCGTGTGACGGGACCAATAATCCAGCAACATTAGGGTTTATTTGTGGGAGGCCACTAGATATTAGATTTTTATTATGAGAAAAATGATATTTACGTCGCGGATGATTACCTAGGGCTACTTAGAGTATGTTTATTTGTATAACTCAAATCATGATTTGAGTTGTATATGTGGGAGAAAAATACTATAATAAAAAAATTAAATTTAAATTTATATAAGAAAAAATATTATAATAATATGACTTAAATCAAAAAATAAACAAACCTTAGAGTCGGAACTGAGGAAATGCTTGCACTTCCAAAATTATATATATAATTGTCGCTTTAAAGAGTAAAAAGGTAATAAAATTGTCGCTTTAAAGAGTAAAAAGTCAATTGTGCATCCAAAGTTATATTTAAAGAGAGAGCAAACAGGTAACATATATGAAACTAGAAACATTTATAATATGATGTTTGTTCTACTTAATAATGGATATATATATATATACTATGCTTACAACTTTTCAACGTCACTATTATATTAAAATAAATATCTACGAGCGCGTTTGGTATAAAGGTTCTAAAACTTGAAATTATGATTTTAGTTCAAATAAGTATTTATTTATAAAAAATAAAAAGTGATTCTGATTTGATTTATTCAGAATCAGCGTTTGATTTGGATGGCTCTGATTCAATGTTTGAACCATGATGTGATGTTTTAAACCAAGAATCACCTATGATTCTAAAATCACCCCTTGATTTTGAGTGGTTCAAATATCTGATTATGGTTCTGGTTTTAAAACTATGATTTGGACCCAAAATCATGAATCATGATTCTGATTTCAAATTTAAAAATAGAATCACCCTGGTTTGAACCTTTATATCAAACGAAGCCTACTTTAAAATGTTACGGTGGAAACATAACATGTATAAAAATAAAAAACGTAACATGACATTTATGTAAGATAGCACATTTTATCTCGCAATGTATGGAAGAATTAAATTTCTTGGCTTGTGCTACGTTGCTCAATTTTTTTTCCCTTTAAACCAGAGCATTCATTCATCATTTACCAGCTTGGATAACGTGAATTTGTGATAATTGCTCTATGTAAGTGTATTCCTACAAAAAGTGATCAAAGTTCTTGCATATTATATATCCAAGGGTCCCTGATTAAATCACCTCCGTCAAGGTGGAAGAGAGTTAGCTCCTACTTTATAACCTAAAAAGAGAGGGAAAAAAGATAATTTTTTTTTAATATAATACAAAATTGAACCCGTAATCTCTTCCAAACTCCATCCTCCACTCAGTGTCAATACATACCCAAAGCTATATAGATTGACGGAAAATGGCAGAATTCTGGGGATTTTGGATTTGCCTTGGTATTACCCCAATACGACTATTAGTGAGTTCCAACAACGTGGATTGACACGAAAATATTTAGGCCCCGTTCATTTCACCAATTTAAGTTTAGAATTCGAGTTTTGCTACAGTAAAAAATTCTCAGAAACAGTCACATATAATTTTTTTACTACAGTAAAAACCCTCACATAAAATTACATATCAACTCAAATTAAAAACTCGAATCAGCGAACTGAACAGGTTGTATATTGGATCCGCGAGGAAGATTTTGTTGGTGTTATAAACTAAATCAAGGGTGTTATACTATAGATAGTTTTTAATTTTTTTTAAATAATGAAATACCCAGAAAACTTGTATGTTTCACTAGTTGGAAATTCTCCTTTCTACTAGATATTTGAATTAAGGATGTTAAGAGCTCACTCTAGAGTGGCAAATTGCTACTAATAAGAGCAGCTACAACTATACTAGTCATTTTATGTTTTTAACCAAAATAATTAATGATTTAGTTTTTTTTTTAATTTTCTCTACTCTAACCATTAGCTAAATAATTAGCTATTTTAGAGAATGCCTTTCACAATAACTAAAAAAAACTAATACAGAGTGGTTAGCTATTTCATTTTTTATATTATTTTATTCTTTCAACTGTAATAAATTTTAATTTTTTAATTATAATTTAACTAAAATTTAAAGAGCTATTTTTTTAAGACTAACACCCGTATGGACTAATGTATGGTTATTTTGAATCACGAAAACCATAAAATAAAGATTGCTTTTTGGGATTTGTGTCTTCAAGTGGACTGGTCAAAAGATCAACAATATATTTTTATCGAAATTGTCCCTCTGGTTCGGAAGATGATCTTCGATCACCGATCCGGGTTGTGTTTGGTTGCTAGACAGTAATCTTTTAGATTATTTTTTATAATCAACCGGTTTATTTCTTTATTTAAAAAATAGACAAGTAATCTGGTAGATTTTTTTATATATATATAATTTACTAGATTATTTATAGAATGTCAAGATTATCAAATGAAAAAAAAAAATCCATAAACAGAAATTACAAATCAAATGCAAAAAAAAAAAAAAAAAAAAAAAAAAAAAAAAAAAAAAAAAACACAGAAAGTATAAAATCAAGTTTATGTTAATTTAATGCCAACAACAAAAAATTCCGATCGTTGATTGTCAGTAACAAAGGGAGATCCAACCATAAAATCACAGTAAAAAATTCACAATAATTGGAAGCAAACAAAAAACACAAACGACAAAAATTTCCACAAAATTTTCTAACACAAATAGAGATTCAGAGCTCAAAAATCTCATCTCCAAGATAATTAGCAGGAAATGTTGTTCCCTTTGGATTGTTCTTCTGTGCGCGCGCGGGTCATTCTTTGGTGCTTTGCCAATAGAGGAGGTCCTGGAAACTATATGTTCTTTTGATCTTCTTGGAGTCTAATTAACCCCACAACCACATTCGAGGTCCTACCTCAGTCATTTTTAACATATCAACAACCACTCCGGCCATGTTAGAACCATCACTAGCCAAAAAGAGATTATCATGTCCATTACCCCGACACGTTATCCTTTCCAAACTCTACCGGGCTCCAATATTATTAACCGTGTCAACTTGAATTAGTATCTTTGACACGTTTATAATACCAAATCGATGTTTACTATCTAAATGAATAAACAAGTTGATCACCTTAACATGACTCATAAGCTCGACCTAGCTTTGCCACCTCTATTGAATCATATTGGTAGAGACACAATCCCATCAATTTTTATTTCTTGGTATAATCTGAATCAGTGGCCTCAAATCGCTATGTAAATGTGTCATGAATGTTACGATTTTGACACAATGAGCATAGGTTTCAACACGCGTATTGAGTATGCTCCTTCGTGCATCACCCCGTGCTACCATTTGGTTATTTAGTAGTAACATTTATTTTTCAACTAACGTCCCTCTACGCAGCGGCAATTCAATTAACTAGAACCTAAAGCTTTTGAGCCCAACTCTAACTAATTAAGGTCATCAAATTCCTAATTTTGAAGAAGACTAGCCCTTAAGAAAGTGAAAAATAAATAAAAAGCAGAGCTAGGAATGCTACGCTTCTATAGCGCATCCCACCCAAGTATTTAGGCCAATATTGCCAAAACAACTTCAAAGAAGTACTTACAGCCATCACACTAAATTAAGAGACACGAATGAAATAGAGTGTGTAAGAAACATGCATACTTGTTCACTCAAAAATCACTTGGCAATCCTTCTGTATTCTTTGATCGGCAGGAAGCATTTCATATGATACACCAAATCGTTGTCTGTTCATTATAAGCTTACTCACACACTCTTTATCGTATTAGGCTATTCAAATATTGCAATCTACTCTCATGTCTTACAAATACTAATATAATATCTTTGAGCATGTTTCTCTACCAAGTCATACAACACTAGTAAAGTCATCATACTCATGCTCAATTAGAACTGCAAGTTCGGACTAGCTTAAGGCATGCGACTATTTGCCCGGCCCGTCCCATCTCGGTCCTAAACTTCTGACCCGACCAATGTTTCATGCTCGGAAGCTCATTTGAGCAAGGCCGGCATAGCCCAAACACCCTCTTTTTAAATTTTTTTTGAAATGCCTTATAAAATTTCTAAATGAGCCAGGCCGACACTAGGCCTGTTAGGCTGGACCGACCATCTTCACTTTAGGGTCTGGCCGTCCCGACCTAAAATGTCTATCCAGGCCGGTGGACTTGGCTGAGCGGCCCAAATAAAATTGTCAAACTATAGTACATTCATTCCAAACTTTAACTAATGAAGCAAAATAGTAAAAAAAAAAAATGATTATTATTATTTGATTAACTTGATAATTGGGATGGTCCAAATTTGCATTTAGATATGTAAAAGTTTCTTATTTCTGTTTTGCCAAGTAAAATTCATGAAAATTTTTTAGTCCTCCTCACTAGAGATAGGGGAAAGGGGATATATATATTTATAGCCTCTTCTCAGTTGACAAATAGTGCAAACTCAGAACAACAAAGAATTTTCAAGTCGATCATTAATTGTATTCCTTTTAGAACTCATTAGTAGATTGTAACTTATATAACTTAAACGTTTGAAGTTCACTAGTTACAACGTAAATTATAAAGTTATCATGTTCCCGCTTCATTAAAGTTCTCTAGGTAAGATAGATAGTTAGGTAGTAAAAAAAAAAAAAAAAAAATACAGCAAAAGAAAGAAAATAAGGAAAAGGTTTGCTTAATAGATAGTTATTTATGCTGTTTCTCTTGTTACCTAACTTATTTTAGGCTTGCTCTATAGTCTAAATAGTAATAGATTAAGTGATTAACCGCTCTTATCAATTTTGTGCAACAATTTTGGCTTTCAGAGTAGAGTAGCTATGCGGCTATGCCCACCTATAAGAATCTATGCAGAGCCAACGTGTGGCTAGTGTTCTTCCTTGTTTGGAGTTAAGATTTAAGGGTTGTTTATTTCATGGATTTAAATTCATGATTTTAATTGAGTATTTTTCTCTTATAAAAAATTTAAATTTTAAAAATTAAAATCAAGAATCACTGTATATTAAGCTTAATTAAATGATCGTTCGTTGGAGAACAGCATAAAGCTTAAATACTACAACCCGCTTTAAATTTGTGTATAGAAATTGACATGCGATATCTTCATATGTAGACAATGGAAACAAATGTTTGTTAATGTGGATAAAAGCGAAAGCCAAAACTGATATATGTATCAAATTGAGATATCTTTTTCTTGATTTTCTTGGTTAATTAATTTAATGACCATTTAAAAGAATCTGAATTTTTTTTTTCTTTCTTTTGAGGAAGGTTCTGAAGTTTGTACATCTTGGCAGAGTAGTAGTCAATGAATTTTAAAATCCCTAAACTTGAGGAACATCTCTGTTTGGTGGAGGGATTCGTTCCATGATTCGAATCATGATTCATGGTTCGTTACAGTATTTTCTCTCACAAAAAATTCACGTAAATCGAAAATGATTCGAATCACATGGTTTGAATCCTCCAACCAAACGTATGACGCTTCACGAAAGGACTCCCAACGCCAACTCCAAGCCGCGAAACATGATAAGAGTCGCGCCTTTCGCCTTCACTATATCTATATCGTGAACCATGCATGCTTGGGCTCAAGCCCCGCACACGCACATCATGTTGAGGAGAATGCGTCATACTGGGGTTACTCTTTTGCATTTTTGAGCTAAAGTAACTCGAGTAATAATTTTGAGTTGAGTTTAAGTTATAATTTGAGTTGAAATTATAACTTAAATTTGTGTTTGGATGTGCACATTTGAGTTATGATTTGAATTGAAAATCTATTTGAATTTGTGTTTAGGTGAGTCAAAACTTAAATTTATATTTAGATAATATTTTAATAAAAACTCAATCTTAATGAAAAATTTTAATAAAGTATATGGGTGAAGTTTTATTCGTCTTTTCGTTGTGAATGCATAGAAAAAAAAAATCATCTCAATCAGAATTAAATCGAAAAAGTTATAACATTTTTAAGAATAGAAAAAATAATGTTCATTAACTTGAGTTTGAGTTAATGAACTCGAGTTAAAAAAGAAACTTAAACTCGAGTTTAGCCTCAAACTTGAGTTCAAACTCAAATTTTACAAAAGAACATGAACTTAAATAAAGTTGTAACTCGAGTTCAAACTTTTTCTAAGTTTCATTGCAAAAGAACAACCCCATAGATTCTCATGCCTCCAAGCCATAAAGCTTGCTCGGCATTGAGTCACGAGCTCAAGACAATGTCCGCATGTAGAGTGCCATGACCAACGTCAATGAGCCAGTTGCACACGCTATAAAGGTAGCAATTCGTGTCACGTATCGTGTTTATGTCGTGTTTTAATCATTTTTTTTAATTTACAGTCAATCTGAACACGACCCGTGATATAAATTTTTTTAAGAACTGCAACACGAACACGATACGACCACTGTACAAGTTGACACGACACAGTACGAAAATGATCCGTGACACGAAATAGACCCGTGAACCCAAAATTGATACGAAAATTATGTATTTTTATTTAGTTTTTTAAAGATTAGAATTAACTTAAAATCCACAAGGCTTCTCTAGTATCTTTGTGTTTGAAGTCGAATCACCCACCATCATGTTGAGAAGAATGCGTCATATAGGGGTTGCTCTTTTGCATTTTTGAGCTAGGGTGTTTTAATGGTTTTTTTTCTAATTTGCAGTCAATCTGAACACGACCCGTGACATAAATTTTTTAAAAAATCGTAACATAAACACGATACGACCACTGTACAAGTTGACACGATATAGCACGAAAATGATCTGTGACACGAAATAGACTCGTGAACCCAAAATTGATACGAAAATTATGTACTTTTATTTAGTTTTTTAAATATTAGAATTAACTTAAAATCCATAACAAGCTAAAATACAATAACATCCATCAAAATTAAGCAAATAATAGTATAAAATTTTGAGTATAACTATTATGATATCACAAATTCATAATAAAATCTAAAATATGTAATAAAATATATATATATTTTAGTTTTTACGAATTTCGTGTCGTGTTAGGGTTAGGTGGGTCCAACCTGAAAGTGACTCGTGTTATTTCTGTCAATTTCAAACCTACCTAATTCTGACCTGAATTTTTTTTTCCATCTTAATTTGTGAAATTCGTATCGTTTTCGAATCGTATTATCGTGTTGTGACTCATATTATCAATCCTAACATTTTGAACTGTACACCTAAGGTGGTGTCCCACCAACCCAACATTGCTTAAGTTTGCTCGTACCACGAGGCGTCCAATTGGCTATAGTGACTGTTTGCGGTAAAAAAATGGATCATAAATGGGCATTAAAAAAAATGAGAAGAGAAAATAAAATTTTGTGCTGACCTAACTTTAGGTTGGCAAAAAAAAATAATAATGAAAAATAAAAAAGAGAAAAAAAGGAGATTAAAAAAATACACGTTTTAAAATGTGGAGAGAAGATGCAAAACGTGATGTGTGCAAAACGTGGAGTAGTGATTAAAAAAAAAGATGATGGTGCAGAACGTGCTATGTGTAAAACGTGGGATAGTGATAAAAAAACTGTTGTGAAATTCTTTTATATAAAGGAAGAATCAGGAGGAAAAGTTTTTTTCCTGAAAAACGAGGGGCTGGAGACTTTGTGCAGGTGTGTGCAGTGAAGAGGGGGGAGAAAGCGGCACTCTTCATTTCGTTAATTCGAGTTTAGAATTTGAGTTTTGTTACAGTAAAAAATTCTCACAAATAATCACATCTAACTTTTTTGTTACAGTAAAAAACTCTCACATAAAGTCACATCTCAATTCAAATTAAAAACTCGAATCAGCGAACTAAACGGACCCGAAAGAAGAGTAAAAACCGTGTGTGCAGAAGAAAAGTGAAAGAAAGAATATATATATATATAGAAGGGTGTTGTGGGGAACGTGAGAAGGAAACCAAAAAATGTGTGTGTGTGCAGGAAACGTGAAAGAAAGAGAAAAAAAACAAAACAAAAACAAAACAAAAGGTGCGATATGATACATTTAAATCAAGTCTTATATATATTTTAAAGTGTGAGATTATAATTTACTCCTTAACACTCTCAACGAAGATAAATCTTATATACACCTTATAGCATGAGATTTCTAATACCCCTTAATAAATTCTTAATGCACTCATTGTGTGTGGTTTCTCGTTCTTATCACGATCATATAATTATTACTAAGACTTAGAATATCTTTGAATTCAAATCCAAATAGAATTTTAAAGTAAAATTCCAAATCAAATTTTAAAATATCTTTGAATTCCTCCTATAGTCATATATCGGGAAATTTTCCAAAATCCAAATTCAAATTCAAGAACTACGATTGACTTGATTTCCTATGAGATACGTAGGCAACCTAAAAATTTAGGTGCAGTTTCAAGATCAAATTCGATCCTGAATTCATTCTATGGTCATATATTGAGGAATTCTTCAAAATCCAAATTCAAATTCAAGAACTACGATTGACTTGATTCCCTATGGGATACGTAGGCAACCTAGAATTTAGGGGCAGTTTCAAGATCAAATTCAATTATGAAAATCCTCATAAAGGACAAAGTCAAAACAAAATTAAATCAAATTTCAAAGTGCGTAAATTCCTCATAAGGTCATACACCGAGGAATTATCTAAAATTTTCAAACCCAACATTCGAACGACAAGTGGCTTGATCCCCTAATGGGGTATGTAGGCAACTCGGCTAAATTCATCGAGTTTAGCCGCAGTTTTAAATCAACCCAAATTTTCCAAATTCACAGAAAATAGAATTTATTGTTTTAACTGGAATCAAAAAGTTTTTTCTTGTACCAAGGGATTGTAATTAAGAGGTTATTCTTATAATCTTGAATGGATCAAACTAAAAATAATAAACTCCTATATTAATTAAATCATAATATAAGTGAAATTATATTGTGTGCGAAATATTATTTCAACATTAATAAATATTTTCATTCAACATTGACCCAATGGTCACAACAAGCCTTCCATTGACTTAATTCGTTCAAAGCTTTAACGAGGGATATGACATTAATTTATCCGTACAAGTTAGAGAAGAAAAGTAAAAATATAAGGATAGAGAAATGAACCCAAATTAGTACTCTTAATGCCTATAAATACTAGCTGGAATTTTTATGCCCCTTCACCACCTTGAGAATCATTTGCATTAACCATGCTCTCCGTTATCGTCTTAATTCTCTCCTTCTCTTTTCCCTCAAATATTCTTCCCCTACCAATATCAAGTTTTCGAAGACTTGATTTACCACTAACTTCTGTTGGTCCTGAAGCCATAACCTTTGACCGTTTTGGAGGAGGACCTTATACAGGCATTTCTGATGGCAGAGTTGTCAAACATAATGGATCTACCTTCATAGAAATATTCATTACTTCACCAAATAGGTAGTAATTGAGATCTTTTTTCGTATCAATCCTCAAATCTTAGGCCTCAAAAGAAAATATCAAGCAATTTTGCATCTTTTTATTTTTATTTTTTTTATTTTTAATTTCTACGTGATACAATAACCATTTATATTTGTTCAAATCAATGACGTTCGATCAGTTATCTTAAAGTACAATTAAAAAAAATTGTGGTAAAGTGGGTTGGGGTTTGAGTTTGGAAAGCCACATATAATCCCGTATAGAGTGTATATATATATATATATATATAATTGTCTCCAAGTATTGGATTAGAGCTGTATATTTCTTTTAAAAATATATATATATTTTTTTAAAATATGTATAATTCCTCGTAAAACATGTATAATATGGAGACATTTATAATTTATCTAAACAAGTATATACATATTTTTAAAAGAAATATACATGTGTTACTCCAGTCCGATACCGAATTGGAGACTTTACTTGTATGCATATTTTGCGGGTTTCTCTTAAAATATGTATATTATAAACAGTGTTGAAATTGTTGCATGGAATACTATGATTTCAGGACCAGTTTAGAGTGTGACGGAACCAATAATCCAGCAACACTAGGGGTTACTTGTGGTAGACCATTTGGTGTCGGCTTTTATTTCCGAGAAAATCAGTTGTTCATCGCAGATGCTTATCGAGGACTACTTGTTGGAGTTCTGGGGAAAAAGCTTGCAGTTCCAATTGCCACTGGCGCAGAAGGGGTACCCTTCAAATTTCCCAATGCCTTGGATGTTGACCAACTAACCGGAGACGTTTATTTCACAGATGCAAGCGCTAGATTCTCTCTAAGGTAATTCCTAATGTACTTACCTCATGATAATTAATCCTAGAAATGGTAAGACTAACTGTTGCCAACTATTATTGACCACGTACGATACCAATTTTGTAAATTTCCGTCATACATAGATAAATTGAAAATTATTACTACCTCGTTCATTTCACCGATTTAAGTTTTCAGTTCTAGGTTTCTATAGTTAAAAGCTCTCAGAAAATGTCACATTTAACTTTTTATGCTACAGTGAAAAGTTTTAAAAAAATATCACATCTCAACTTAAATTGAAAACTCGAATCCACAAAGCGAACATAGCCATATATGTACATAATAAATCACTACAATTGCACAATATATTTGATGTGAAAAGCGGCCATGTTTATTTAGGGTTTGATTTAAATTCTCAACAAGGACTGATTCTATACATATAACAATAAAAACTGATCAGAATATATAGTATAATATTTATTGAGCACTCTTATTCAACCCCGTAGGGTTTGCTACCCAACTAGACACAAACTAGTGAGGCGCTCTCACAAGTCAAAAAAAAAAAAAAAAAAATTTGAAAGGGAAAAAAATACTTTTTTTTTTCTTCAATTCAAATTGTTCAGTTTCCCTATTTAATTGCTAAAACATTTCTCTCTCTAACGTGCCATAACAATCTGATCCTAACATGCAAATGAAATTATTTCATCGTGTCATGCAAGCTGCGGATTCTTGGAACCGCAGAATTTTCAGGATTCAATCAAATGTTAGGATTCAATCAAATGTTATGATGTTTGAGTTTTCTAATCATTATATGCATACCTCTTGAAGCCAAATTCAAGAAGCCGTTGCCACAAATGATAGTACAGGAAGGTTACTAAAATACGATCGGAGAACGCAACAAGTGACCGTGCTGCTAAAGAATCTCTCCGGCGCCGCAGGTGTTGCGATCAATGCAAATCGAACATTTGTTCTTGTCTCGGAGTTCATAGCCAATAGAATCACAAAATTTTGGCTGCGCGGTCCAAATGCTTTTAAGTCACAAGTTGTCGCGACCTTTCAAGGAATGCCGGATAACATTAAGAGGACGCCGTCGGGAGATTTCTGGGTGGCGGTAAACGTGCCAGGGCCAGGAGGAGTTATGTTGCCCACAGCAATAAGGATCAACGGAAATGGAAATATTTTGAAAACTCTGCATCTTGAGAAGTACTACAAAAATACGCCTATTAGTGAGTTCCAACAACGTGGCTTTGGAACATACTATATTGGATCCCGCGTGGGGAACTTTGTTGGTGTCATAAACTAAACAATTTTTACATGTATGGCACATATATATTTGGCTCTTTGGTATGTATGCTGGGAACCAAAGAAGTTAAAAAACCCTATGGCAATCTAGTAACGCTGTGTGTACTGGCTGCAGCCATGAAATAAAATGAAGGTTATTTTTTTTTATTTATTTTTTTCTGAACAAATTTTCAGTAATGCATGTTTTGGTGAATATACATGAGGATCAGTTGGCGGAATTATGATATCCACAATATATGGTTAAATCCCGTCGGGGAATTTTCAAAAGATGATGATAAACCTTTTATGTGATGTCGTTAAATAACCATCTTAAGCAAAAAAAAAAAAAGAAAAAAAGAAAAAAAATTAAGTCGTCATTTGAAGTACAATGCTATTTACTCCTTTGACTGTCTCTCCTATACAATTTGCCACATCAAATAACTTACTTGTAAGGTTAAAAGCTTATTAACTTGGGAATTTTCTGTTTCTAAACTTGAATTTTGAAACTTTTAATTTAAGTGAATCGAAAGAACCACCGAAGACATCTTCCTTCGTTTTCTTATTGTTTTTGTCTCGTCGTTTGTTCCGACCCTCTAAAATACCCGCGCTACCTCCACAGGCAAGATTTTGGGAAATCCAGCAGTGTGTTGTTCCAAAGAAATTTCCACCAACATCTGATTCTTCTTGGGCTCGAATCCCCCATCTAAGTATAGCACACTTTATTTTCTTTCAATTTTGAGATTCATACATGATTTGGTTTTGAAAATGACAGTCTTTACGTTACAAATATCGTTTTTTAAAGGGTTAATTTGATAACACTAGATCTTTAGCTATTGAACCTCAATTATTATTGATTTAAAAATTTAGAGTGGAATTTTTGTGAAAATTTAACATTTGAGGTGTATTATGTGAAATCAAAAAAGTTTAAGATTTAATAGTGCAATTTACTTATAAAGAATGGATGAAAGTAAGTAACTTTTTTGGGTTTAATGAAATACTAGCATGAGATTAGCGTACGTTATTATTATTATTATTATTATTTTGTAAAAGCTGAATTGTGAGATTTTCATGCTTTTATTTTCATATAAAAAAAATTCAACTTCAACAAAAGCAGCGTTTCTTGGAGCAAAAAAAAAAAAAAGAGACCGTTTTTATATGGATTAATTTCAAAAATTCCATCTGAATTATGATATTTGTAACGCTTTGCCTCTTAAATTTTAAAAAAGTAACATTCGTTCCTTAGAATTTTATTCTGCTAACAAGTTTTTCTATTCTATTATAATAAGTGACGCAATTGTCACGTGTCACTTAGTTGTGATAATTAAAAGCGCAATTACTTATATACGCTCTTAACCAGATAATTTCTCATTTTATTGAAAAATTCATCATATATTATTTGACCATCATCTACACTTTCTCTTTCCCTCTCTACCACTTTTTCTAGAGTTCCTTTCTTCTTCACCTCCCTTCTACCTCTTCTCTCTTGCATAAACTCTCTCTCTCTCTCTCTCTCTCTCTTCAATATTGCATATCACTCCTTCACTTTCACTTTTAATGGCGGCTTTCACTTCTTCTTCGTCTTCATCTTCTTCTGGTTATGCAGAGAATTCGGTGGCGATCATATGTTTATCTTCGTCTTCATCACAATCAACCCCTCCTTCTGACGACAACTTCGAAAAAGACTCTTACAGTATCTATATGGAGCCTTTCAACTCCGATGATTCCGTCTTAGATTCATTGTTCTTCATTTTTTGCCTGATCTTTATGTTGTTCAAGATTTGAGTTTTCTTTTTTTAACGCTTGGAAGGGTTGTTGCAGGTTAATTTACGATAATACCTTCATAAGATGAGTCTCCTACATGACACGTGACGAATTCCGTCACTTATTGTAAGAGAAAAAAAACTTAGTAACGGAATAATATTCGAGAGCAACGAATGTTACTTTTTAAAATTTAAAAGCGAAAATGTTAAAAAAAATTATAGTTTGCAAGGACTTTTTAAAATTTAAAAGCGAAAATGTTAAAAAAAATTATAGTTTGCAAGGACTTTTTAAAATTTAAAAGCGAAAATGTTAAAAAAAATTATAGTTTGCAAGGACTTTTTAAAATTTAAAAGCGAAAATGTTAAAAAAAATTATAGTTTGCAAGGAATTTTTAAAATTAATCCTTTTTATATATTTGTCCAAGGATATAATATAATAATAAGTGTAATTTTCCCATGTTTATCACCTTCCTTTTTGCAAGCAAGCAAGCAAAGCAAAGGACTCGGACTCGTTTCAACTTTCAACTTTCAACTTTCAACCTTTACTTTACTATTCGTCTGTCCCATTACTTGACGTCTCTGTCGTCCAAGCGACAGCAGCAGCCAGCCAGGATGGCGCCACACTTGCCATCTCTCTTCTCTCTCTCTCGCACTTACCTCTCAACCTCGGCCTATCACAACCCTCCACGTGTATTATGTACAAATTAGAAGAATCGCAATCAAAATTCCGGTAATGTTATTATAGCCCACTTGTTGAAATCCCGATTATTAATAAATATATTGTTCCCAGAAGCTCCAAGAACTCCCAACTTTCTTTTTCCTCTCTGAAAAAAAAAAGGTATGCCCTTTATGGTTCCTTTAATTTAACTATCTTCTCTCTGCGTGTTTAATTTTGGTTTGATCTTTTAATGAATTTATGTTGTGGGTAATTCCCGTTTTTGTTTTCTGGCTTTTGAATTGATTGATAATAATTTGGCGAGTAATTGGATGAATTTAAGTTATATATATATATATATATGTAGTCTTTGGTATTTAGTTCTGCAAGTTCTATCGAAACGAAAAAATGATGATAATGCTATTTTGGGGTTTCATTTCAGTTTGGGAATTGGAAAGTACTGAAATAAATTGATAATAAGATGCCAATTTTCAATATTGAGGTGTTCCGTGGATTATGTTAGACAGTTTTATGTTTGCAAATTCTAAGATTTGTCATGCTTTCTGGAAAAGAATAGTTTTTGCCACTCTGAATTTGATATAATCGGTCTTGCTAAGTTAGAAAGAAAGAAAGAAAGAAAATGGTATTAGGTCTAATTACTGAAGATGACTAATGAGCAAATAAGTAAATAAATAAATCGCCTGTGGGCTTGTTCAATTATCCTTTTTATCTCCATTTATTATGAGAGTTAGCGTTTGTGTGTGTGTGTGTTTGTTTTTTTTTTTAATAAGAAACAGGAGACTTCATTGATCAAATAAAATATACAGAAGTTTCAAGATGGATGAGAAATCCATCAAAAAGGAAACAAAGAGGACAAAGCAGAAAACAACGAACGAAAAACTAAACCGAGAATCCAAAACAAGGACAAAAACAACCAGAAAACTAGAAAATAGATTCTAAGGCCCCATTTTATTCAAGATGTCATCCCAACTTAACAAGATCAGCGAAAGCGGAAAATTTTTAAAGGAATAATCTGTTGATGGCCACGAAGATGGAAGGAATTTTGCTTTTCTGAATAAATCTTTGAAAGGCATCTCTTTCTCCTCGAAAACTCTCTGATTTCTCTCAAGCCAGAGAACCCAAGTAATAGCTAAAACTCTCTTGACATCTCATACCGTTTAATCTTTATAGATTTTGTGAGTTGGTTTGATGTGTTTGTCAGTTACTTTATATGCAAAAAGGTTAACTGAGTTTGGTGAGTGCCCCAATTTTTTCGTAACAGTTATTGGTCAACATGGGCCTTAGTCATTAATTGAGGTTTTTTATGCTCTTGATCAAATGAGGGGCTATGCCTGATGATATTTCTTTTCGTGGGAAAAAAATGAAGTTTTCTGCAACCAGGCTATGCCTATGACCATGTGAACACTACCTTGTAGTCATATTCTAATTGTATTATCGGGTGTTTAGTGTTTGAAACTTCATTGTGATTTGATTAGTTTAAGCATGTTTTCAATGTATCTTTTGTTGTTTTTCTTGTCAGATATTGTGGCAAAGATTATATCTATAGTTAAAATGGCACAAGATACTTCTGCTGCTGCTGTTTCACCTCGACGACGTTCTGGTCTCTTACGTGATCAGCTCCAACTCGTTAAGAAGAAGGATACTGATCGTTACGAGATTGTGCCAATTCAAGATACATTATCGTTCGAGAAAGGTTTCTTCATAGTAATTCGAGCAATGCAGTTGTTGGCTCAAAAGAATGATGGGTTCACATTAGTCGGAGTAGCAGGTCCTTCTGGAGCTGGGAAGACTGTTTTCACTGAGAAGGTGCTCAGCTTTATGCCTAGCATTGCTGTCATTACAATGGACAACTACAACGACGCTAGCCGTATCATTGATGGCAACTTCGATGGTAAAATCTCATCTTTTTGTATTGCATATTGCATAACGACAATTAAAAGATTCACCTCTAACTTTTGAAATTGCCTTCTGATTAGTAGTACGGTGATAGTTATTTATATTTGATATCAGTGCTTTATTAGCCATCGGAATCTTTATTCCTTTGTTGTCACTTAATAGTAATCACACATTACATCTATGTTGTATTGTTTAGTACACAAGTTACTTCCTTTGCCCTTAGGTGACACAACTACGGAGACCCTTTGAGACTGACCTAATAATGACAACTAGTATGCTGCTTTACTTGGGTGATTTTCTATTTGTATAGCATCTGAGGCCAGGTTCAATTGTCAGTTGTCGTCAATATATGCAGACCAAAGGTTGTAGGGCTTTTTGCTATGCTCAGTTCGATAATTTTCAGTTAAGTTTCTGGAAATTTGAGGTTTTACGTTTCATGTGTGTTTTGCTCAGTGCAAGTGTGACCGTACTTTCTTCTGCCAGTATTGCTACTTGTTGGTCGAAGTTGTCTCGGAAATATATTTTACCTTGGTGACCTGTGCTAATTCTCCTGAAATTTGTTATCTATTTCTTGGTGCTATTACTGATTACTTATTAGAAAGCTAATTATCTCAATGTTTTTGAATAGATCCACGCCTTACAGATTATGCCACATTGCTTGAAAACATACATGGTTTAAGAGCAGGGAAACCTGTTCAGATCCCGATATATGATTTCAAGACTAGCTCTCGCGTAGGGTACAGGTAGTGCATCTCTCTTGCTTGTTCTATGCAAGATGTGGAAATTGATATTATTGAGGGACGAAAAAAAGAATATGGAAGTTAAAATGACTGTAAAATTAACTTTCTATACTTCATGGATATGAATGAGGAGGGTCACAAGTTTTGTATTCTGCTATCTTATTTGTGCACAAAGTTTATTCAAATTCATCTCAAATTTTCAGATGGTTTTGAAGATATTCTTTGCTTTATGTATGCAAGTCTTTTAGTCATTTGCAAGTCTCTCAGTCTATTCTAAACTATTGGTGAATCCCATTATTTTATCAGGACAATTGAAGTCCCTAGTTCACGTATTGTGATAGTGGAGGGTATATATGCCTTAAGTGAAAAATTGCGGCCTTACCTAGATCTTCGCGTATCTATCACTGGTGGAGTTCACTTCGACCTTGTCAAACGTGTTTTACGAGACATCCAACGTGCGGGCCAAGAGCCTGAAGAAATCATTCATCAAATATCTGAAACGGTTGTCCCTTTAATCCTGTGTTCTATGATTTTCAGAAGAACCGTGTATTACATATGTAACAATATACTAAGGAAAAACAAAGGATTTATCGTACTTCGTATCAATATTTGATGCAGGTATATCCTATGTACAAGGCATTTATTGAGCCAGATCTCCAGACAGCACATATAAAGATCAGTAACAAATTCAATCCCTTCACTGGTTTTCAGAATCCCACTTATATTTTAAAGGTAAAACTTTTTCCTTGTCCAAGTCTTCTGTTCTCGTCTTTTTTTTTTTTAATTAATTAATAGATTGCATGTACCTATTTTCATATTTTAAAATTCCATTACAATGGATTCTTCTAACTGTATTCCTCTGGTTGCAGTCAACTAAGGTTTTGACAGATGATCAAATAAAAGCCGTTCTTTCTGAAGATCACAAAGAAACTACAGAGGAAACTTATGATATTTATCTTCTTCCCCCAGGCGAAGATCCCGAAGCATGTCAGTCCTATCTACGGATGAGGAACAGAGATGGCAAATACAATCTCATGTTTGAGGTGGATCATTGTAGAACAAAATCATCTTTAAACTAGGATCTCGAGTTAACATCGACCAATGCTTCAAAATTATTGTCGTCTATTTAATATACAAGTTTTTAGGTCCATATTCTTTCTTGTGATGTGGAAACTCTGTTTTCTCTACTGTTGGAAATATAATTACCGTAATAGCATTGTATTGGGACTATTGCTGACAGTAGAATTTTGTTGGTTTCATTTTGAGTTCCTACTTTTCTTGCTCTGACTATATTTTAAACTGAAAGCTACACGTAACACTAGTTTTGTCTTATTTCCAGTACTTGATTTATAGTTTGTGTAGAATAATCAAGTAGGAATTCATCAATGTCAAGTATGCTTACGAATTGTAGGCTTATTGTTCCATGAAGTGGGCTTCACATTTCAGGCTTCTTTCTTGAATTTGTTTATTGTATTATTAGTTCAAGATTTTTTGTAATTGATTTTTTAGTTCAAGTTTTATAAGATAACCTCTGTGGAGATATTCGGACCCTAAGGATTTCTAACCTTTTCTACCTCTCTCAACAGGAATGGGTTACAGATAGTCCTTTCATAATATCACCTCGAATAACTTTTGAAGTTAGTGTTCGCCTTCTCGGAGGGCTTATGGCTTTGGGGTATACGATTGCTAGCATCCTAAAAAGAAGAAGCCACGTATTCTCTGATGATAGGGTTTGTGTGAAAACTGATTGGTTGGAGCAACTTAATCGTCAGTATGTCCAGGTATTGTGCTAAGCATTTTTATTTTTTCTTAGTGCCTTCCCATTCTTCTTATATTAGAATTTACTTTATTTTATCAGTTCTTGTTTCTTGTTATCGTTTGCTCTTATTCTTACAAGAGAAATGACTTACCTTGAATTTTGTCTAATAATGGAGTTATTTCGTATTTTCATGAGTATTGAAAGAATGTCTGGAATCCTCAAGCATGACACATGGAAGAAACATGTTTGCCAACATTGAAGTTGGTAAAACTGATCAAGCAAGTTTTTGTTTTACTTTTATGAGTATCTAAAAATGTTTGCTTTATGATTCTTAGGAACAGGGGCTTAAATCAAAGCAACTCACTAGGTTTAGAAATCACAATTAATTGACTATCTGCAGCAGCAAAAATTTTTAGATGAGTTATAGTTTTGTACTTTGTTTCCTACAATTGCTAAAATTATCACGTTAGGGGATCCAGTCATTCCTTTGTTGCAGAATTGTACTGCAGGATATAGTTGAATATTATGAAGCGTAGCTTCTAACTAGCTGAACTGGTTATGAAGGTGCAAGGAAAGGATCGCTTATATGTTAAATTCGTTGCGGAGCAGCTGGGCTTGGATGGATCATATGTGCCTCGAACTTATATTGAACAGATTCAGCTGGAGAAACTTGTAAATGATGTTATGGTATGATTCTTGCCGCCAACAACACACTTTACTGCTTCTGCAGTGGTTCTGATCTGTTTCCTCTACAGGCACTTCCAGATGATTTGAAGTCAAAGCTCAGCATAGATGATGATTTGGTTTCAAGCCCTAAAGAAGCTCTCTCGCGAGCATCAGCAGATAGAAGAATGAAGTATCTCAACCGGTATTCATTATTTTTGTCTATGTTTGTCCGGTATTCATTATTTTTGTCTATGTTTGTCCGGTATTCATTATTTTTGTCTATGTTTGTGGTCTACAACAAGAGGAAATTGAGATGGGAAATGGGGAGAAAGGAACAATGGTGTAAATTGAATAAAGTGAAAGGAACAAAAGAAAAACGGTAAATTTTGATAAACCAAAAGAAAAAGGGGTTAAGCTATTTTATGCAGACCGGTATTCATTATTTTTGTCTATGTTTGTGGTCTACAACAAGAGGAAATTGAGATGGGAAATGGGGAGAAAGGAACAATGGTGTAAATTGAATAAAGTGAAAGGAACAAAAGAAAAACGGTAAATTTTGATAAACCAAAAGAAAAAGGGGTTAAGCTATTTTATGCAGTAAACTATCTCATCTATTTGTTATGATTTTTGACCCACTTAGGTGCAAGAATTTAAAATTGTCATGGCTTTGTTTGAAGAGAAAAGAACATGGTTAACTCTCATTCACTCATGTTTGTTTTAAATAATTGAATAGTGAGGAAAAATCTAAAAACAAAGAAAAAGCAACCAACATTTCTTGTGAGTATAACTGCAGGTAGGAACCATCAGGATTATCTGTATCTGATTCCCTTGACAGTGCTTTTAGACTGAACCCCTTACCAAAATCTTGAAAATTTATGGTTTGAGCACATGGAGTTCTTAAAAATCGAGAGATGTTAGCTGCTTAACTTTAGTAATTTACGAAATGTCTTGGAAACATAGGGTGGTTAACTCAATGTTGCAGGGGTGGATCACAATCATTTTCAACCCAGAGGGACAAGACTATGGCCAAACTGACAAGGCTTGCTGTTAACAATAGAAGGTTTGATGGGAGGGCCCCGGAATCACCTGCAACGCTTTCGAATCAGGTGAGTCTTTGCTGCTTTTAACTATTCAGAGTGGCTGCTACATCTGTTTGTTGGTTGGAGGCTGAAAGGTAGAACAATTATATCATTCGTATTTTTCTTTGTCTAGGTAAGAAAATAGGGAATTGTTCAATGGACTTTAAATACTCGGAGAATCTGCTTTCTTCTTCTTTTGTGGGGAAATTTATTTCAGCAGAATTAAATGTTTGGTTGGCTTTTTTGTTTTTTTTTTGTTTTTTGTTTTTCCTTGTATGATAATGGGATTTAAGCACACGCCGTATAGAATATTTTTTTTTTTTTTTTTTTTTTTTTCAGGGAATTATTACACAACTCTCAGAACAAATTTCCACACTAAATGAGAGAATGGATGAATTTACATCTCGCATTGAAGAACTTAATTCCAAATTCTCTGCCAGGAAAGTCTCGGCCAGCCAACAAAACCTGGCACTGCAGGCCGAAGCATGCAATGGGTCTGGACCGACATCTCATTTCGTCAGTGGCTTAAGTAATGGTTCCTTGACTGGAACTCTTCTGCCCAATTCTTCGTCGTCTTCTCAGTTGGCTAAGGAGTCTCCACTGATGGAAGAGGTGATACAACCATAATGTCCCTGCTTTTATGTATAGAGACCCTTTTTTTTTTTTCCCTCTTCCTTTTAGTCTTCTATCCAATATAAAACTAGAGAGTTAGAACTTAGAATCCTGGGAGGTTAATTATCTTGTAACTTCTGAAGATGGGTATAAGACTGTTGAAAACCTTAAGAGTTTGCTAATAGCCGGTTTGATTCATAAGTTTGAACATAAGGTGTGAACAGAAACTTAAAATTTTACAAGAAACAATACTGTAGCAAAAAGGTTTTTAAATTGTGCTTCCAAATGCAAACCAAACAACACATAAAAAAAGTTGATTGTCCATCTAGAAAAATCGTTTGAAAGAATAATGTAAGTTGTCAATAGTTGACACTACAGTTAACCAACTTTCTAGGCTGAAGATTTGAGTCATTATAAGAAGGCAGCTACTGAGAGTGATGTTTGATAAAATCGGCCGAAGTTACCATATCCAAGTTTGAATAAAGCATGACATTATAGCGTAACTACCATTTCCTTCTACAAATGTTTTCGCTGTGTATGCGAACTATTGTTTTTGAGATTCTAGTTCGGTTCTAGGCAATGATCATGTTCTCTTAAGTTTTTATCTTCACAACTGATGATTTATTTGTGTCTTTGTCAAATTTTTAACAGTTACTAGCTATTTCGCGAGGGCAGCGTCAGGTCATGCACCAAATAGACAATCTGAGCAATCTTCTGCGCGAGTTTTCGGGAGACAGATTCCGCCATGGAAGAACAGAGGGGACTAGCAGAACCATTGATGTTGATTCAATAACTGGTCCCCTTTTACTAACCTTAGCACTTGGTGGTTTAGGTGTCTTCTTGTTCAGAAGTCTAGCTTGGTAGAAATAAACTTCAGTGGCTAGCAGCTCATTTTCAGCTTTCTTCCAATGATAAAAGGGCCATCAATTGTCTGGTGAAGTCTGGATCCGCAGTGGGAAGTAGATAACCAATAATGTTTTCTTGATATACGACCTGGGATATGTACTGTAAATAACCTGTATAAATAGGTGCCAAAGAGGACTTATTTTCGACAAATGTTGTCATGCATGCGTTTTTATTTATTGGCTTAATTTATGCTCTAGTTCAAAAAGTCCCAAGTTCATATTCCATCAAATTTTCATGCTTGGGATTTATGCAACTGGTATTATTACCAGTGGACCTGCAGCCTAAAGCCTGAGCGTCTCGGTTAAAGCTGCAAGAAGATATTTGCATTTTGTCAAGGGCTTCTTCAGTGAGGCTGGCTGCGAGTTCGTCAATGCTCGAATTCTCTCTCAACTTTGTCACTTCTCACTTCCTTTGCGACTTTTTCTTGTGTGCTCGGGCGCTTGCAGAGCCACGCAAAAGAACCAGGATAGGGTGGTCAATGTGCTGCCTTTTCCAACAATTATAAAACTCAGAAATCATGTCCTTTTATGTACTCGACATCTTTCTGTCCCAATTCTTCAAATCTAGACAAAATGTCTTCTTTCTTCACCTATCATTTATATATCATTGTTACCATCAGCAATCATAAATAGAGACGTTTCCATCACAATTTTGAGCATAAAGCTTTTACAAACAGAAAAATAAGCACTTTTCTTAGCTGTACACATTTCTGTATCACCTTATTAGGAAACCACTACATCATGTTTAGTGTTTCAACTAATTACTATATTGCCGTGTAAAATCATATATATGCGTTAGATCAAACAAATGCATCTCCATTCTAAGAGTCAACTAACTCACAGGCAAATCATGATCTTGTGAGCTGTGAATTTCTTCGTCCCTTGAGGACGAACTAAAGGCGCTTGCTTGCGCCTTTTATATATTCTTGTAAATATTTTGTGAATATAGATTGTGTTAACTTTATTTTGGGTTTCTGTTGGTACTTAGTGCACTGAGTTATTAGTATTATCATAGTTCGCTACTTTTGATCCTTAACTTAAAATTTACAAACAAAATTAAAAAAGAAGAAAAAAAAAATCAAGATTTAAAAAAAGAACTTTTCCAACACGTACATAACAATCTCTCTCTTTAAATTTTAAACTGTTACAAAACACTAGCTCATTCATTTCATTGATTTAAGTTTTCAGTTTTAAGTTTCTACAGTTAAAAACTCTCAGAAAATGTAACATCTAACTTTTTCTGTTACAGTTAAAAATTCTCAGAAATATCACATCTCAACTCGAATTGAAAACTCGAATCGTAAAATAAACTAGGCCTAACTCTCTTTTTTTTATTTTTATTTTTTTATAAAATTTAAACTGTTGCAGAACACTAACATAACAATCTTCATTGAAATGACGCTGTCTCCTGAAAAATTCAGGAACTGATTATGCTAAAAACCCTCTACTTTTTTTTTTCTTTGTTCAGAACCTATTCACAAAATTGTTTTCCTCTGATATGGTGGTCCATTGGATTAAGCAAGAAATGAAAACAATTTCTAGAAGTTTCAGAACAAAATGGCAAGAAGCAGTCACCACAGTTTGGACATAAAAGCATCAATTTATAAGATTATTCTCGATCAACTGGAATCCAAGTTATGATGTCCTCCAATCTTGATTAGATGTTCCACAAACAATTCATACCTAAAACGGAGTTAATGGGGAAGTAAAACTCAAAATTATATGTAAACAGCGCATACCAACTCTATAACCATAATGTTTTCTTCCTTTTCGGCTCTTGTCAACACCAAGATGCAAATCCACTGCACCTCAAATGAGAGGTCTAGAGTTTCCATACAAAAATAACGAGGCATCCAATATAAGAGCCATTTTCGTTTGCACCTCTTTTCTAAGTTAAAAAAAAAGGTACAGAAATTGGAAAGAAAACATAATGATACAAAACCTAAGACGGTAAATAGAAACGAACTACATCGAACAGAAAATAAGAGAAAAAAGATGGGTAATCGATTTGGTTCTCTCAGAAAAGAGTTGCCGCAAGTTCAAACACCTCTGTCGCAACCTGGCTATACTCGGACTTTAGCTTCTCCTGTTCCTCTGCGGGCATATCTCCCTTGGCGGGCTTGGTCATAACCAGAACACAGCATGTTGGCCTCTTTGTGGCCCCTGCATTTGCAAGATCCTGAGGAAACACCATCGACGGATTAGACTACGATGACTTCACAAGGCTAACACTACTATCTATCTGAGAAAAACTTCATGGTACTAAAATTATAGGCAACTTCGGTCCTCCACGAAGAGCTGGTCCGACTTGTAACATGTAAAAGAAAAGGGTGGTAATGTTGATTATTATTCACTGTAACATTAAAGAATTTACCAATCGCATAAGTGTTATATCATTCAAAGTCATTTTTACACGGAGTAGATACTAAATACCATGGTATACACTATATTACGGTGTGGGATTGTTCTTTTATGAAGTAACGAAGATGAACTCTAAATTATAAAGTAATATGAAACAGAAAACCCCTTCAAAAGAGAAAGCAGAAAGTAATACTCAAAAGGCAGAGAAAAGGAAGAAATATGGCTAAATTTTTCATGAACTTACTTCTTTGGAGGTAATATATACGTAAGGAACGTCATTCTCTTCGCACAAAACTGGAACATGAGTGATCACATCAATAGGAGAAATGTTCCCAGCTATAACACACAATCTACAAAAAGAAAAAAAAAAGAACAAACAAAACCATCAAAAACTTCAACAAAGATAATAAATCTTACATTGATCCACTCTAAAAGCAATTTCAGAGTTGAAAAAAAGAAGAAAAAAAATAAAACAACGTTTTTTCAATCGAAACGAAAACCCACAGAAAGATTACAGAAATTTGAACAGAAAACTAACCCTTTGTCACCACGTTTTATGCCCTTTACCACCTCCTTCACTCCTCTCTTCAAGCATTTGTGCTCAGCAGCTATAACAACAACAAAAAAGAAAAAAAACCATTATCACTACAATAAATTACAAAATTATCATCAAAATTCCACATTCACACAACAAACAATACTGAAATTCGACTTTAGCCAATCGATTTTCCCTCATTTTCTTGGAAAGCAAACAGCTTTAATCATACCTTTGCGGACAAGCTTGAGGGTTCGCTTGGAGAGCTTCTTTCCGGCGAGAGGTTTGGCAATGGGAGCGAGAGCTTGAATCTTCTTCCTCTCCTTCTGGTGCGACTTTTCGGCTTCGCTATCGCTTCCCATCGTCTTCTTCTTCTTCTTCTTCTTCTTCTTCTTCTTCTTCTTCTGAAACTGGTTCTCCAATGGCCGAGAGAGAGAAAATCTGTTATCAGGGTTTCTCTTAACACTACTACTAGGGTTTAAGAGTTGGCCTCACACGTGCTAAATTATTTACACGTGTGAGAGCCGAATGGGCCAGCCTGGCCCAAACAAATTGTATTTGGGCCAAGCTGAGAATGGAGGCCCATAAAATATGGATCGGGGGATCTTAATCCGCTAGTAATTTATAAAGAGAATTGTAGGGTTAACGGAGAGACTCATCGTCATCTTCGTTCGTTGGGTTTTTCTCTCTTTTTCAAAGTTGCAGAGCTTTAGAGAGAGAAAGAGTAGAGAGAGAGAGAAAGAGTTGACAATGCCTACTATCAGCGTGGGAAGGGATCGTCTGTTCGAAGCGCTAGGGAAGACTTACAGTGAGCTAACGCCATTCTCATGGCTTGTTTTGTTTACCTGTTTTTTTTTTTTTTTTTTTTTTTTTTTTTTTTTTTTGCAATTTTGCAGCGCAGGAAGAGTTCGAGGAGTTATGCTTCAGCTTCGGAATTGAACTCGACGATGTGGTAAGAATTTTAGATTAAAATTATGGCTTTTTTGTTTCTTTTTTCTTTTCTTTTGAATTCTTGATAATTATCTTTTTTCTTTTCCAATTATGGATTGGTAATACTTTGTTGGAATTCTAAATTTCATCAGACAACTGAGAAAGCAGTTATTAGAAAAGAAAAGCACATGGACGAAAAAGCCGAGGAAGATGAAGAAGTCATTTATAAAATTGAAGTCCCTGCAAATAGGTAATTTTGATTTATTTTTCCCTCTAATTTCACGCACAAATGTATAAATAGTTTCGGTTATTTATTTATTTATTTTTTACTCTAGTTATATAATGGTGTGATTTGGCAGCTTGATTAAGTTACTAGTGTGTGTTCATGTGTACATAAGTTGATACATGTTATACATTTTTTCCATGAGTTTGATTTGTTTAATTGGGTAAATTTCGATTTTCAATATTAGGTTAGTTTAAATTGGGTTCTAGTAAATTATTAATTATCAAAAATTAGTTATTCTATCTGTATTTTTCTTTCATTTGACTCCATCCGATGCGTTAGTTGGAATTTCAATTGATAGAATCAACTTTGGTTTATTCTAATGGTTTGGCTCCAATTTTTGCGAAGCTGAGAATCGGATATGAAAGTGATTTTCGAAGATTCAAAAAAAGGTGGCTGTAATGAATATTTTATTTGATGTGTGCACAGATATGATTTGCTTTGCCTTGAAGGGCTTGCTCAGTCCCTCCGCATTTTCTATAAACAAGACAAGATACCTTCATATACACTGGCTAAAATCAGTTCGGACTCTATGATTAAAATGCATGTAAAACCTGAGGTATGTCTTAGAGATAAACAAACCGTTAATTGTAAGGTATTGATGTTCCAAAATGGTTCTATTCATTTCGTGGAACATGATCTCCATTTTCCTGTTGCAGACGTCCTTGATTCGGCCATATATTGTTTGTGCTGTGTTAAGAGGCGTAACTTTCGATGAAGCAAGATACAACAGCTTTATTGATCTCCAAGATAAGCTTCATCAAAATATCTGCAGGTGATGCATTTTGAGTTGCTTCTCTGCTCGAAAGTTTGAGCGTTTTGTTAGTTTCCAGCAATTTTCTTCTTTTCAGCACTATGGAGCGCGTGAAATATGAAATTTGGTAATGCATAAGAAGAATTGTGCGGTTTTAAAAGATGCTTGATTTGGTTGTTAAGATGTCCCAAAATTTGGATCAAGGGAAATTATCTCAAAGCAATTGAAAGAAGTGGTCAAAAAACTAATTACATGGCATGCTATAGAAATTGAACTTAAAGTGCTAAAGTTGGTAGGATACGCTATCATTTTTTTCTTTATCATATGGTCAAACAGTTTATGGATCTTTTTGTCCTAGTGTTTTCCTTTTATTTTGAATTTTTTTCTGTAACCTTAATGATGAGAATTGAGAAGTGGAGGAATCTAAGAAGAATTGTTAAGTCAGTGACATCATTTGTTCTTGGAATTATGATAAGTCGGTAAGATAACTTGATTGTCCTTTTTGTATAGAGATGTGACCTTGGAGATTCAGTTTGCTTGTTTTTGCTTTAAAATGTCACCAATACTACAATCATGGGACATGGATTATACAAATGCCTTTGGGCTTGTCTTGAGGTGCTCTATGGGTGTAGGTGGTAGGAGATCACCCAAATTTTCATTGCTCATGATACTTGTTATTATGTCTCGCTAATAGCCTAATGCACATTTGGCCTTTTCGCTTTATTTTTATGTTTTCTTGGTAGTTGACTTGGTTTTAAATACTTAATTTGACTTGGTTGAAGTGCATGAATCCACCTTTTCTGACAGGCGAAGAACCCTAGTTGCAATTGGAACTCATGACTTGGACACGTTGCAAGCCCCATTCACATATGAGGTGAGCTCTTCTAATGCCTCTATGTGTGTATTTGTTTTTGTTTTTGTTTTGTTTTTTTGATAATTTGTGTGTGTATTTGTTAACAGAGAGAGATTTTATGAACAAAAAGTGTCAAGTGAGTTCTAACATCATTTCTCCTTCAATGTATGTTATTTTATGTCTATGTCCTATTTCATACCTTGGTCATGGATCGTATTGGACTAGGAGAGTGATGAAGGACTAGAATAGGTTTAATTGACTTTAATAATTAAATTTTTATGATGTTTTAATATTTGATTTTGAATTTAAAGGTATGTTTACCTATTAGGTTTGCTTGAGATTATGTTTATCTCTTAGGATTATCTAGAATATTAGGCATTGGATTTGCTTTTGAATCAGGGTTGTTTTAGGCTTTGGCT
This sequence comes from Morus notabilis, assembly GCF_000414095.1. Classification (NCBI taxonomy): domain Eukaryota; kingdom Viridiplantae; phylum Streptophyta; class Magnoliopsida; order Rosales; family Moraceae; genus Morus; species Morus notabilis. The sequence goes on along the minus strand of NW_010361828.1, from coordinate 50,993 downwards.
TAGGACACTTTTATGATAAGTTTATTTTTAGAGAGGGTTTATGATTGTTGAATGAATATTCGATTATTTATTGAAAGTTCTGGTTTCCTTTCTCTTGAGTTCTTATTCTTCTTTTAAATCCTCTATTTCCTCTCTTCTACTTCGGTTTTCTTTCTCTTTTTTATTCCATCTTTTCTATCTAGATTCTCTCTCTCTCTCTCTCCCCCTATTTCCTCTCTTCTACTTCGGTTTTCTTTCTCTTTTTTATTCCATCTTCTCTCTCTCTCTCTCTCTCTCTCCTACATTAGAGAGATTGTAGTCAAGTCATATTGATGTTTTGGATTCTGTGCTACCACGAGATTCACTGGAGCCATTGCCGCAGACTCCTTTTTTAGTTTTATGTCTTGTTCTTGAACCTTCTATCATAAGGTGACTTGGGGAGCAAACATGAAACGTTTTGTTGTCTGCTCATCTCTGTTTGCTGGGATTCTTTTGGGTTTGTCTGCATGCATGTGGTTAATAGTAAGCTTCCCTGACAAATTATAGAAGAATTAATAAACATGGTTTAGCTCTTCCCAAATGTATGTTGCCTTCTTATATTACACACACACACGCACTCACTCACTGACAAATGAACACATTAAAACATTTCTCAAACTTTTAGATGCAATCCTTTTTTTTTTTTAAAAATAATTTAATTTGAGTCATACAAGTGAGTTGGCAGCTTATATTTATCTTTTTCGGTTCAGGCCTTGCCACCTTCAAGCATAGAGTTTGTCCCATTGAAACAGGTAAGTGTGTGGAATTTAATTCTTTTAATAGTTGTAATTGAATAAATAGATATGTTATCCTGTTAACATGAGTTCCTTTATTTGGTATAATTCAAATCTTTTGGTCTACATTTACTGCTTGTAAAATTCTACAGCTTCAAATAAGCAAATCTCTGTTATTTAGTGGCATATTTGACACCATAGCATTTTTCAAATGTTTTTTTTCCCTATATTTGTAAGGGAAATTTATGAAATTTCTCGTGTTTTTTTTTTCCTACATAGAAATTTTCTTTGTTTTTTGGGACCTCCTTTTTTGACTGTACATCAAATGGTTTATCTTCTGTTTTCTTATGGACCCTTGCAATTCTCTCTGTCTCTGTATATATGTCCCCCTTTCACTCCCTCCCTCTGTGAATCAATCAACAATTATTTTTATCACTTTTGCCCTGCATACAGTTTGTCCCATTGTCTCTGTCTTTGTATATATGTCCCCCTTTCACTCCCTCCCTCTGTGAATCAATCAACAATTATTTTTATCACTTTTGCCCTGCATCTGCTTTTGCTAGCTGTTGAGTAATTTGATTGATTGAACTTTTGTATACATTCATTGAAGTAATTTCTTGTTTGATTGATTGAACTTTCGTATACATTCATTGAAGTAATTTCTCGTTTGACATGTTGCAACTTAGGAGAGGAGCTTCAGAGTTGATGAGCTGATGGAGTTTTACAAAGTGAGTCCCAAACTAATACTGAAATTATGATGTACTTATTTGAGTGGTCATGCGTTTTCGTTGTTCTTTAGGCTAATTAGTGATATTAATTGGATTTCTCTCCAGCATATTTATGATGCATGTATATCCAATCATATCTTTGTGCAGTTCTATCTTATATAGCTATAGCTAGTTCCTCAGATCCTTGAAGAAAAACTAGAAAATCAATCTTATTTTGTTCTGATCCATGTTTTTCCACTATATTTGACAGTCAGATTTGAAGTTGAAGAAATTCTTGCACATTATAGAGGACTCATCAGTGTACCCTGTTATCTATGATAGCAATAGGTAAGATGATATTGAACCTACTCTATTTATTAGATTAGGTTCATTACTATTTATCCGATTATAAATTTCCTTTTTACCATGCATACATCAACTATAGTTATGGATTTCTGGTATTTAAGATGTTGAGTTCACATCATGTTGAATGATTTCACTGGTAATGTATACTTTTCTACTTATTTTCACTAAAAGTTATGTCTCTAGCGTCTGTAATTAACCTTTTAATTTGAAAATATTGGTTAGTGACAGTGTTTTAATTTTGGCAGAACTGTTTTGTCTTTGCCCCCAATTATCAATGGTGCCCACTCAGCAATCACTCTAAAGACAAAGAACGTTTTCATTGAATGTACAGCCACAGATTTGACAAAGGCCAAGATTGTTTTAAACACAATAGTATGGAAGAAAAAAAAGAGATGCATTTGTTTGGATGTTTTCTGGTTGTTGTTTTATTCATGCATGACAATAAATTCCTTTATTCTCTCAGGTAACCACATTTTCAGGTTATTGTGAAAAAAAGTTTGAGATTGAACCAGTCGAAGTTATATATTCTGATGGAAAGTCGTTTACATATCCTGATTTGTCTGTCTACAATATGAAAGTTCCTTTATCATATATTAATGGTGCCATTGGAGTCAACTTGGAAGCAGAAGAGGTATGCAGTTTTCTTCTTGTATTGTTATTTTTATTATTATTTCATTTATCTCTTTAATTGTTTCCTTTTAATTTTTTTATAGATAAGTTATCAAAGGCTGAATTGTAAAACCAACTGAATCACACTATTCAGGCAGCGGAGCAGTTTGGTTTCAACTAGATAAGTTATCAAAGGCTGAATTGTAAAACCAACTGAATCACACTATTCTGGCGGCGGAGCAGTTTGGTTTCAACCGTCGGTTTTCATATAAAAACTTTTAAACTATTTTCTTTATAGTTTTAAAGTTCTTTTGTCTAAAAATTGAACAAAATATAAATAAAATAAAGAAAGCCCTATCACTGTCAAAGCTACTTGGACTTAATTTTCAAGACCAAATGGAAGGTCTTCAAATCGTAGGCCCATCCACACATAGGAAAACCTAAGAAGGGTGCAGTGAAAACCGAAGAAAAGAGGTCATATTTACTGTATGTAGGAGACTGAGTTTTGTCAGTGATGTTGGAAATTGGAATCTTGGATGTGTCATGCTTTTAGAATTCACGTTGTGTCATCATACCAAATCAATAACAATTAAAGCCATTAAGTCGCAGAAAAAAAAAGCGACGCAGTGCAATGGAATGTGCACGTCTATGGCGTTATCATTCCAAGGTCTAGGGCTTGAATCTGCTATTCTGAAATTTGTGGGTTTTTCCCCCCTGTCCTAGAGGATTTATTTGCTTTGGTTTTGGCTTTACATATGAAAGGCCAAACGGCCAGCCTATTGACATAGGTGTGCGTCTTCAAAATTGATAATGGTACTTCTATGGCACATCTCAGCGGTTTACAATTGGTCATTTTCTTGATTTTTGATTTTTGGTTGGTTCGGACTACAATATGCCAAATAACTTACCAAAGTTAACTGGCGGATTGGTGGTATTAAGGAAATGTGTTTATAGGAGATTGTATATTATCTTTGCAATTGGTTTGTAATCTCTTTATTTGTAAAAATCTTAACCATAAGCGATTAGGCTATGCTAGGAAAGTGACGCATTTATTGTATGCTCATATTTGTAGATACAGTGGATGTGTTAGTTTTCTAATAGTGTAATCTCCTATGGCCAATGATTTTACTAATAATCTGATTAAAAATGAACTACAAAGATAACATACACCTATATCACATTTCCTGTTCCTGAACAGGTGGCATGTCAACACTTGCCTTGGTTGTTTAAAAACAAAACCATTTTTGAGGTGTTCCATTTTGCAGTTGGATTAAAATCGGACCATATTGATTTTCACTTATTAAATGTGGAAAAGTGGTATGTGCGCATCCATTCCATTGCACTGCTTCATATTTCGTGCGGTTCCATTTTATTTGTTTTTACAAAATTGATGTGTCTAGGAGTCCCACATCGCTTATAAAACTCCTCTTCATATATACAAATTTCCTTCTCTTAATTTTTCATCCCTTATCCCTCGGTTGCTAAAGCTGGTAGGCCTACCATGGTGGGCTTCCATTTAGTTTTATCACTCAAATGAAGAGTATGAAGATGTATGCCCCTCCTTAAACACTCTTAGATTCATGCTCCAAGATTTATGCCCCTCCTTTAACACACTTAGATTCATGCTCCTTCCTTTTCCTTTTAAAATTATATTAAGAGGGGAACAATTTAAAAGAAAGGGGATAAAACCAAAGAAGTGAACTAAGGGGAAAATATTTCCTAAATTGATTCAAGTGTCATTAGCTTCATTATTTTATTTTATTATTTGAATTTCAACGAAGAAAAGAGTTAAAATTTAAAAAAGGAAAGGAAAAAAAAAAGGAAATGGTTCAAAATTTTTACATAGAGACCAAAGGTTAAAATCGAGCTGAACCGATGCTCTAATGGTGCGGTTCGACTTCCGAGTGGTCTTTGTTTTGAAAAATGCAAAGTGAGAGCTTGGTTCTATTGTGATATATATATATATATATAATTTTTTTTTTCTTTTTGAAAAAGCAACACAAGCAGGACCAACTTTTGGTCCTAATTTGATATCCTCGTTGGTGGCAGGATATAGTTTTAGATTACTGATAGTCTTATGGTCATGTTTTTGTCACCTTCTTTCACACACTGCAAATGTTAATGTTATCTGTCCTCTGCCTGCGTTTATGGTTTATGAAGTTGCTGACACTATTATTTACGTTTTTATTTTATGTTTATTTTAATGTAACTAATCTAAGCCAAATAAGTTTTGTTGGACATTCATGTTCTATTTATTTTGAGCATATTCTCTTCCTTCAGGTCACTAGTTTGCTAAATCGGATGCAATTACACGCTGACAAGTCTGTTTTAGGCAACAATGAGTGCAGCATTAATGTAGCTGTGCCTCCAACTAGAAGTGACGTGCTTCATCCATGTGATGTTATGGAGGTATGATATTTAAGAGGTTTTTTAGCATACCGGTTCTTGTTGAAGGTACCGTCTCTTTTGGCTATTCAACCGGGTGTGCTTTAACACATTGTTTCTCAGGATGTTGCAATTGCTTATGGATATAACAAGATACCAGAAGGAAAGATTCTATCTTTGAAGCCGCTTCCCTTGAATGAGCTCAGTGACCTTATCCGGAGGGAGGTAAGGAAAGGCAAAACCCGTAATTGATAAATTTATTTTTACATATCTATGGCCTTTCATATTTTACCTTTTTTGTATTTTTTTCCCTTTCTTTGCTAGGTTTTTGGTCCTTCATTAATTATTCCTTTTTTGTTATATTTTTAGATTGCTATGAATGGATTTACAGAGGTCTTGACCTTTATATTGTGCTCTTGGAGAGAGAATTTCACCATGTTAAATCGTAAAGATGGCAAATCAACAGCAGTGGTTATTGGAAATCCCCGTTCCTCTGATTTTGAGGTTTGCATTCTCCATCACCTTCCTGTGTTTTTTGCCAGTCTTATCGTGCCATGTCATTAAGTTGGTTTTGTTGCCAGAAGATAATCGATTTATTTCATTCCCATTGAGTTTTTTGATTGTTTTTTCCTTGCTTTAGTATCAGTAGAGTCGCAAAAAAAAAAAAAAAAAAAAAGATTTGTTTTGTTCTGTGTCTAAGCCTAAAATTTTGGCATTTTTTATCCCCAGATAAACTGGTGCAAACTTTTGTATTATGACTATCTTTTCCGGTCATTTTCTTCTTGAAATTTCATATGTGATCCCTATTATTTTAGGATATCAGATTTCTTCTCGTTCTTTTTCTTCCCCCTTTAAGTAAAATTTGATACAGCTGTGATTTAAACAGGTTGTGCGAACCAGTTTGATGCCTGGGATATTGAAGACTGTTGGACATAACAAGGATCATCCAAAGCCAATAAAGGTAAACTAATATTTCTTATTATGCATTTGTTTTCAACTTTTTTTTTTTTCTTTTTTTAATAAGCATAAGAATTTATTAAGAATAAAGAAAAATTTCTTACAAAACTAAAACATAAAAGAAAACCTAATAAAAAACCTAAAAAATAAGAAAACAAAACCAAATGTAAACAAAATAAAACAAAAATAAGAAAATCCGAATTCTGAACATCTGCACTTATTCATTTCAGGTTTATTTATTTATTTATTATTATAAAGAAAATTTTCTTACGAAACTAAAACATAAAAGAAAAACCGAACAAAAAAACCTAAAAACAAGAAAACAAAACCAAATGCAAAGAAAATAAAACAAAAATAAGAAAAGCCGAATTCTGAATGTCTGCATTTTCTTATTCATTTCGGGTTTATTTATTTGTTTATTTATTTATTTACTATTATTATTATTATTATTTTTTTTGTGGAAATGCAAATGCTGAACAACAGTGAGCATGAAAGGGGTGGTATCATTACCGAATTCTATTTTACTTTATTTTGAATTGCAAATTGTATGCTCAAATTAATGTTTAGTGATTTTACCTAATAGAGGAGCAGTACGTTGTTTCTTTTTGTCACATTGATATAGACGGGTTTTATGTGTTTATAAATGGGAACATTTTTAAAATAATATTTTTGCTTTCTGTGTTTCTATGATAATATTCTTTCTGCTTTTTAGTTTTTACCAGTGCATGCTTGCATTAAACTTTTTCCCTTTTTAATGCTCATTAGATTTTTGAAGTGGGTGATGTAGCAGTACTGGATGAGACGAAAGATGTTGGTGCAACAAATCGTCGCCAGCTAGCAGCACTATATTGTGGTGCTACCTCTGGATTTGAGGTAAATACAGTGATCTTGGCAACAACTTTGGTCTTTACCATTACCAAAATAGAAGAACAAAACTCTGATTCTTTACATGAGTGGTTGTGTAAATCTGTTTTATAATCTCACATCTCCACGTTTTCTAAACCCTTAAATGTGGAATTTTACGCTTTGTATGTGTATTTTGACTGTTAAAGCGAAGTTTGTTGGATTTATCACCACATTTAATGTTTTCGTCTTTAGCTGATACATGGCCTCGTGGATCGGATTATGGAAGTGATTGGAGCTGAATTTGTTGAGCGTGATGAGCATGATGGGTACTTTATAGAACCTTCAAATGTGAGTAATTTCTCAGTTGCTATTTTTATTTGCTACATTTGGACGTTTTGCGTTAATATACTTATTATGTTCATATCTTCCATTTTCCAAAGGAACCCGAGTATCTCCTGGGCAGACAAGCCAACATCATTTATTATAAGAAACGGATTGGCACTTTCGGCATTGTGCACCCTGAGGTAGGTTTCATTGTATAATTACTTTTTTTTTTTTAAAGGCTTCATCTATAAGTTACCATTGGGTCTATGTCGAACATAAACCAAGAAAGTCCCATCAAATGTCTTGGCGACATTTGCTATAACGCCATTTTCTTCCCCGTTCGCCTCCCAAACTTTCAACAGAAGGAAAGATTTTATTTATTGTATAAAAAGAGTTATACATTACGTTACACAATTTGACTGCAGCCAATTGTTTCCACATATGCACACGATTTCGAGTGAACTACAAGTTCAACTGAAACTTTTGACGCTATTAACTGTTGAATTATGTCTTTTCAGGTATTAAACAACTTTGACATTCCTGATCCATGCTCTTTCGTAGAACTTACAATTGAAAGTTTCTTGGACAAGAATCACTAGTAGACCTGCGACTTGGAACATCAGAGCGAGAGTAGTGTATTTTTGTCCCTGGAAAAGGGTTTTTATACAGCGATTAAACATTTTTATGCCATTCTTCTTAACACTTGGGGTCGAAATTTTATGGTTGATCAGATCTCTAGACTCTGACAGTGTTTTATTTAATTTAGCATTCTACTTTTTGTTTGAGATCCTGGTTAGAGCTTATAAACAAAGCGATTGATCCAGTTTTGTTCTGCTCATACGAGTGCATTATTTCTTTTATCCTCTAGTTCTCAAACTGTAAACAAGCCAAAAAGGCTGACTTATCATCTAAAGTATTTATACCCAACATTTAACCTATTAGTGCCCAAACAACAAAACCAAATGTAAAACACTACACAAAAAGGCTAGACAAAGCCATACTTTTGCGCTTTTGACACCACAAACCAGTGCTTTCTTTGTAGCCTCATTTCATTTCTGCATCTATAGATTTCACTGCGGTGTAAAACACTTGGGGATGCCAATCATTCATGTGACTCCTGTGATACGCCTTCTTTGGATTTGGCCTTGTTGCCACAATATCACAATGCTTCTTCAATGGCTGAGACTCCTTTCGAGCTTCTTCTACTATATTGTGAAACCCTGCGGGACCACCTGATGGAACTCTGGTAATTCTCATGGGATGTTTCCCCCAAACCTTCTTCTTGTCAGTAATTTCTACAACCAAACGATCTGGCACTATGAACGAGATGCCAAATTTCCGCGGCTTGGCTCTTACCGAGCAAAAATCCATCTTTTAAGCGTCTATGGTGGGTTGATCAGTAAACAACCGGCCTCTTCAACTTTACGTCTCTTCTTTTCTAGTTGTGTGAGTGTGAAGTTGGACGTGAGCTTGTTCAATTGGACTGCAAAATGAGAGCTCTATTATCTTTATTTGTGGATGAACTATGACATTTTAAAGACTGACGAAAGAGGAAAATAAAAATAATACTTGAAACTATGGCTTTTGCGGATAAGTACTTGAATACTATGGATTCAAAAAGCAGTTGGTTTCGCTTTACCATTACTGGTTTCATGATATTGCAGCTGCTAGTGGTTTGGTGTGCTTTACCATTTGACTTCAGGAATTATAATTTTTTTATTTTTTGTCTTTTTGTCTAAATTCAGTAGTGCGAGAATTTTATTCTTTCATGGGACTTTTTCCTTTGTTGTTTGTTCTTATTTTTGCTGGAATATATAAGACCCTGGCCAGCTAGCCAGCTAACGGCCCATGTTGTAGTTGACTGGGTGATTATTTATTTACTTTAAGTCCATGGTAACATGGTCTATATTACGCATTAGAGAATTCTTTTCATTACCGAAAAATTATTATTTTAACCGTTAGATTAATTTATAAACATTTAATTTATAAGTATTCACATTAAAAAGTTACATCTCGTGACATATATAGAGCTAGTCCTATTTGTAGATTAGATCTAAAAATTAATTCAACAACGGTTAAAATAATAATACTTACTACCTATCAATCATAAAAGAGGACAGGTCATACTCTAGAAATTCCTACTTTTTCTTTTTTTCCTTTTCTTCTTCTCTTTCGATTTTTTCAGGTAGTGATGGGAGAAATCCATATGAATGTTCTTATTTTCTTTGAGAAAGTTATTATATATATGTATATATTTTTTTTGTTGCTATATATTTTTGAAGAGAACTTAATGTTGTATGTCGCAGAGAGCTACTATATAAAATAAAAAATGACAGAACTTCAATTTCTGCAATATTGTGGTAAGAGATTATTCAGAACTTTTTTTTTTTTTTTTTTTAAAGCCAGCTAACCAAATACCACAAAAAGAAAATTGAAAAAGAAGTGGCTAGAGAGCACATAAAAAAGTTAAAACAAAGAAAAATCATATCTTGATAGTATTGAGATTTTAGTATTACCTGTTCTAGCTTTTCATTTTCCCAGAGTCGAATATAATCTAAAAGGTGAGCTACAGCAAATGACAAGAAGAGAAGTTCTACATACATTTCAAGCAAGAAAAAAAAGAGTACTTATAGAAAATAGAGATAGAAAAAGGCCCAATTAATTGGTCAATAAATAGATCTGGCTTCTTTGACAAGCTAATAACCACCAGGCACCAACTTCTGATGTCATATTAATTAATTCATTTCCATTTAAGCTTTGTATTTTTTTTTGGTCTCCCTAAAAATGGCTTGTAAATCTTTGTTCATTGATTTTGCATAAAATCTAGGTTCAGAAAATTGGATGGCAAGGAAATTTCACAAGATAGAATTTAAGAATTTGAAGAAAATCTAGATTAAAAGTAAGTTTTTTTTAAGGAAAAATTTCATTCCAAATTAACAAATTACGTACTTAATAATAGTCGCAAATGACCACCCTAAACATTGATTGGATCTACCAGTAAAGACGAATGAAGCACATTGGCGAATATAAGTGCCAAGACTTAACGGGAAAAGACCCGCTCGACACAAATAAAATAGAGCGCGGCCAAAGCTCGTTACAACGAACCACTAAAGTCAATTGATACAACCAGTCGACCAAGATCAAGCTCTAAATACTGAGGATACAAGCGACGCGGCCTACAAATAAATCTGGCAGTAAACAAACACACACTATCGATAACGAAATCAGACGAGTGGGACACACAAAGAAAATTGAAGTGTGGAAAAACCACCTCCGTTATCAAAATAACTAAACATGGCGAAAACAATTACACCTTTATTAAAATTAACATTATACTACGAAAACTATGAATGGTCTCAGCTAAACGGGAAGAAACACTAGGGACAAGCCGGTCACCACAATACAAACACCAAAGAACCTAAATATGAGTAGAGTCATTGTAGAAGAATCGTGACCACCGTTGGCGAAAATAAAATTGAAAGCAACCCAGACAAAGCTTCGCACCAGAGATTTGCCAGAAACCTTCCACTTCTGGCACCATCGGAAGCCACCATACCATGACTCCACCTCCAATACTAGTCATCTCAAGACACTTGCCGCCCCTCCTCAGAACCACATCGATGAGGAGGCCGAGACCTTAGAGCAACGGTGGCATCAGACTCCAACTTTTTAGATCTACACCTCCATCGCCCATGGACCACGCCTATCATTGGCCTACCAAACCCACATGACCTTAGCAACCGGGGCCAAGAGTTTGAAGACCAGCCATGGATGGTGCCAAAATCCGGCCCTAAGAAGGGATCCCAAACTCAAAATCCTAACAGCACCACTTAAGAGAAAAGGAGAGGGAAATAAGAACGTGGTTTAGATTAAAAGTAAGTTTATTGTATCCTTTTTACACTGATTTACCAAGATGTGAGATTATAACACCGGATTATGCCATGAATAGGGCACTGAATAGAGGCTTCTCAAATAATTGGTTGTTTAATGCAAAACTTTCAATGAACGACAAGAATGGTTCGAGACGATCGTGGTAATAAAATAAATACTAATAACAAACTTGCAAAGAATAAGTAAAAACAAGAAAAACACGAGAAATAATCAAGAGAACATTATCGTTATTTTCATCACGTTGTTATTGTACATTAAATTACAATCTCATAAAAGGCCATATATACAGACCTATAATCATAAATTAGGACAATACTACTTTAACTAGAATAAAAGACCAATTACAAGGTGTAAATTTGTAGGTTTGTAGAATACCAAAGATCCACGGTACGTTATAGAATTCACAAGGGGTTATTAGAATACCAAATATCCGCACAATAATCAGTTTATTTATGTATAACACTCTCGGTTAAAAATGTGTCTCGTTAAAACCTTTCCAAGTAAAAATTCTGTGGACAAAAATCTTAATAAAAGAAAAATAGTAAATTACTTTTATATACGTCACTCTCGGTTAAAAATGTGTCTCGTTAAAACCTTTCCAAGTAAAAATTCCGTGGACAAAAATCTTAATAAAAGAAAAACAGTAAATTACTTTTATATACGCTACTAAAATTAACTCATTAAAAACCTTATCAAGAAAATCTCGTGAGACAAAATCATAGATCATAGTTCCATTGGAAACAATAAAGAATATTGAACACCTTCTAAATATGTTTAGAAAATAAATAAAAATCATCAACATATGAAGTCAAAAGATTATAGATAATACCCCACATATATGTAACTTAGCAACAATGATATAGAAACTCGCCTTGAAGATTAGGCACAATGAACATATGAAAAAACGACATTAATCTCTTTCTCACGCGGGACAAGAGTTTTACTTTAAAATTTTCAATTTTATGAGTATACTTGAGTATCAATTTCTCATTTACCCATGCATCATTGTGAGTGTATGAGTATATCATTTCGATTGAGAATATGAATCCACCTTGACCCAAGCATAATTAGGGCTTTTATTCTTTTAAAAATGGAAAGCACTGCAGAGGCCTACCTTCGAAAGGGTATATCAATAGTTGTTAAGACTGTTCCGATTCCAAACATTTCTTCAATAATGCCCAAACACGAGAAACGATATATGCTTGTAGAATTGCAGGTCTTGAAGTGTAGAATATTACAAATAAGCCAAATACTGCTGCACCTTATTGTGGATGGAAGAACAATGTGCAAGGTCATGTATGTAGTTTTTCATCTCGCGGGTGGGACCTTCTATATAGCGATCTTGTATATTGGTAATGATGGTCTTTTTGAGGTACTTACTTTCAACCATCTTGAGATGTTTTTGGTCACTCTCCTTTCACTACAATAAATTTCAATAATATAAATAAATATACATATATATATATTCTTTTAGGTGACAGCAACACATGTGGATACGCTCTTTGGAGAGGAAGATTCTGACAATGAAGTTTTGAAATTATTGATAGCTCCAAAAAATCCTAGAAAACGGTTGGAGAGGCAGCTGAACAAGCCAAGATTCTTCTGAAGTATGTAGGCGAAACTTGTAGCAACGAAGTTAAGCTCCTTCTTGTGAGATAGATAACCAATGTTCCCAAAGTGCAGGAGGTGGTATATGATATTTTTGGGAAAGAAGTTGTTGGGAAAATACGGATCCCTTGACAGAATTATCAAAGAATAATTGAGAAATAAAAATAGACACAAGATAATTTGTTGTCAAAGAAAATCAGACAAAAATTCACCATATGAGGAAAATTATAACAACTACACACTCTAGATTTTCCTTTTACCCAAGACCCAATTACATCCGAGAAGAATTTTTCCCACAAAAAATTCTTTCTAACAAGCTCTCTCTTTTCTCACACTATTGAACTTCTGACTTTGGGATGCCTCTTGTTGAAGAACCACATCCCATATTTATAGGCATTTTCACATGGTAATGGATAGCCTTGCTCCAGCTGTGAAGGTCTTCACCGCCTCTAGCTTCTTCTACCTCCTCCTTCTTCTACGTTCTTCTTTGCAATACCAAAAACAGCTGCCCAAGATTGACTTCTCCTTTTCTATACTCCCAAGTATTTTCAGAAGAAGCAAGAAAGACAATTTTCTTCTTCAACTTTGATCTTCACATTTTATCCTAGACTTCTTTTTATTTTTTTAATCAATATTCAACAGATGTCATAATAAATTTTGATGTTGAGGATGTTACTATGGGAGACGCTATTCAAGTGTTGGATTAGTGGTACTTTAGCCAAATCGCACATCAATTTCAGACTAAACGCTTTGTCTACATTTTAGCTGAGTCCCACATCGGTGGTGGTGGACTAAACCCTGTGTCTTTTTTAAGCTTATAAATAAGAGCTTCGTTTATTATTTTAATCATCCCGAACTAAATAAGAGCTTGGTGGACGAATTCGTATTTTTTCATCACCTCAGTATGCAAAGAATGATTGAAACTGTATAAACATGTGATCTTTGTGCTAGATTTTAAATGATCTAAACATAATCTAAACAAGATCAAAAATAATAATCTAGCTAAAAATCTAAAAATACCATATAAATTTATTTGGGATTTAGGCATACATTCAATTGGACAAAGAATGTTACCTCTTTCGGTGGGCAGCGGAGACAACCCGTTCATGGTCGCCGGAAAACGTTAATGGCCGGCCGGAAGTGAGTGGAGGAGCTGCAAGCATGAGAAAGAATGATAAGAGGTGCTCTTGAGCTCCTCCCTATCTCTCCCTCTCTCCACCGTTCGGCCACACCACAAAAAATGCCCCACAAGCTCAAGGCCCCACAACTAAAGAAGGGGTGCTGCCTCCCTTAAACTAAAACCAATTGGGCACTAAGGGGTTTTAACCAATATTCATTGGAGAGGGTATCTAGTCCAATAGGCTGATTAAATATTATGAGATAAAGGGAGTTCAAATGCCTCAAGCGAGTTCATAAAACAAATGTTCATCCCATTATGAACCGATATTTAATATACATGCATGTGTTAATTCACATTAACACAGTTGTCTATAAAATGCTTTAATTAATTACAAAGTGAATTATTATGATTATAGAAGTCCACATAAAAATATTTCAACAGTCTCCCACTTGGACGACATAATCATACAACAAACATTCACTCATCACATCATAAGCATCAACTAAGAATCTTACATAATAAACACAAGCTCAAAACAGTCATGCAAAATAACGTACTGACATGATATAATCATTATACATAATTTGACGCTAGAGATTCATCAAAGCATGACGAAAACTTTAATATATGGATAAAAAACAATGATAGAGACTAACAACCAGATGTCTCTTTTTAACTCGTCACTTTACCAACTAAAAAGTGTGTCAACACAACATCACATATAAAGTGACAGATCCATGAATATGCATGTATTATTTAAGACATAAGCAATCATTATCAATAACAACATGTCACACACAAATGACAGTAAACTCCAATTAACTCAATACAACTACAGGCTCCTTGCAGTCCCGAGTGAGATGCGTGTTCTTAAAACACTTAATAGGTAAACTTTTAGTGGAACTGCCAACATGTTGTTTATAGGCATGTTTTCAGTAACAATGAGGTCTTTTACAATTTCTCTTTACAAAAATAGAACACACCATCATTATGCTTGAGCGGACAATGCTCCTAGTGTTCTAAGAGAAATATACTATTATGAAACTTTTACAACACAGTTTCAGCCGGTCCAGAAATGGAGTGAACTACTCCTAGTGCTAAAATAAGGTTCCACAATCACATCACACAAATAGCCTCACGATACGCTATATACTCCGCATCACAGTCAAGGACGCTACGAGTATCTATTTGACACTTTTCAACAAAGTAGCTCCTCCTTTTATCATTTATGCAGCCTGATTAATCGGCATCACGAGATCCAACTATAACAAAAGTGTTGGTTCGCCGATACACAACTATCTGGTACTTCATTCCCAATTAATTCAGTAATAATAACAATAATCACTCAAGTACCGAATCTGCACGTTAACAACAAACACAATAATAAGACGTGTGCATACTTGAGCACACATCAGGCTGCCAAAGACATAAACATAAGGGACAATTTTATCTGATTTCTCTTACTTCACCATAAGGACATTACACCTTTGAGAGTTTGTCACTTTAACTAACAATGCTTACTAGGGGAACAAGAATGCATACTGAACCTGTTCGAAATAAGAACAATATATGTCCACTGAGACGAACAGAAAATGTACTTATCCTTGTCACGGAGAATCTACATGCCTAGAACATAAGAGGCATTTTCAAGATTCTCAAACCAAAGTGACTAGGCGACAAGCTATTCGTCTTAACCAACAGGTCAGAATCATTAGGCGCGAGCAAGTTGTCACCGACCTAAAAAACAGAAACATGCAACTGGTCCCACTGACCTTACACATATGCATTTATCAACAACGTTCTCCATAAAGTTAATTTTAGTGACTATCTCATCCTAAAATTGAGACACTACTACGTATGTGTTATCCATACACTCCCACTCATCATAAAGTTTCTCAACACATTAGTGGAGTTAGGAAACACATCCACTCTCAAGGCTATGTCCATTTCATCATTAACAATATCTAATGACTTGTCCCATTTAGCGTGAAGATAGCGGAGATGCAAGGATTGCTCAAGGCTAAAGAAAACAATAGGGGCGATGAACAATAGGCATGTTAAACAAGATCATGTAATTTGCCCTTTACTTAGCCTTCCTAATGATCCAACCCAATATGATCATTGTGTGCTAGAGTCTGTTGAGCAAGAATAGAACTCTTTCGCAGGTAAGGACAATTCATTAAACATCACAACCAAATACATCAATCCACCACTGATAGGATAGTAAAGATTATGCAGTTCATGACATCCAACAAACTTCCTTCACCGGTCTAAGCATCCTACCAAACAATTAATCATCGATAGGATAATTTAATTGTCCGTATGGATCTTAACAATATGGTAAATACATACTTTTATCCTTAAAACTCTAATATATTATTTGACCATAATATGAGTTTAGTGATTATGCAAGTCCACACATAATCATTCACAATATTCTCCCATTTGGACTGCATAATCAATGACGACAATACTCATATAATATAAAATGTGAAATAATAATATGTAAACAAAAACATGGATAAAGACAACAAGCTTAAGCTCCAACAAGGCTCAAGCGTCCTACCAAGCAATAAAACTATTGATAGGATAATTCTATTTCCCGTATGGACTTTCAGAACATAATCAACAAATTAAGTTTATCCATATAATCCCACAATTTATTATTTGATAATAGTATGTGAGTTAGTGATTATGCTAATCCACAAAAAAATGTTTCTTATTTTCTTCCACTTGGATAGCATAATTAAAACACATGATACTCATATAAAATAAGATATCAAATAATAATGATAGCAATTATAAATAAATTACGGATAAACTTATAGCTTAAGCTTTATAATAGCACATGAGCTTCTAATTAAAATTTTCATTCTCACTTTAACACAAAAGAGACCATGTATGCCTATGCAAATAATTAGGCATTAAAACATTAAACACAAAATGGACATTTCAAAATTTGAACAAACATCCATATTATATGTCTAAATTTTATTTACCAAAATATCAAATTATGTGGGAAAACAAATAAAATATGACCATATAATATGGAATAACAAACATGCCTTAAAATTTTAGGTCTCAAAATAGTGAGAATTAAAACTATCCAGAAATATATGAAAATAAATGAAAATATTTTATGGTAACTTATGTGCATCCATGTAAGGAGTGTGTATATTCGAATGCCCTTTTTCAAAAGGAAATGTTAAATTTTTTGAAAGAGCTCCATAACATACGCAGACAATTTGACATGTTTAGACTCGCGACAGAGGAGTACATAAACATTCACTGTTGTCGAATTCTCACAATTAAATATGCCATATAATAATAACAACATAATATAAATTTTATGGCATCAATCATCAAACAAATTGTATTCAAAATGCCCAAGAAAAATTTGCTTGAAAATTGTGAGAATTAGCCACCCATAAAAATATATAATAAATAATATAAAAATATTAAAAACATGATTTTATGGTGGTCCAAACCCAAAATAAATCATTCAAATGGGTGGGAAATGAAAAATGGAGCGCAACAGTGAAAACGGCGGTCGAATCGGATGTGTTCGTACAAACCGATCAAAGTTTAGTCAAAACTATTTTTTCCCAGAAACGACATGTCATTTTGGGCTTACTGAAAATGACATGTTGTTTCACTAACATGACAGCCGTTGTTAAATGTTACAAACGACATGCCGTTTTTCGCAAGGATGAAACAACATGTCGTTTGGAGCTTCCCTGAGCTCTAGTTTCTGCAGAAAAGATCTGATCGTATTTGTGACCCGACCCGCCGGAAAATATAGCTCCGGTGATCCATTTTTGACATTCTTAGATGGGTTTTGCTCTAAATTTTATTCTCTTTAGTTTTCAAACATCAATTTCACTCAAAACCCCATAAAAACCAAAACCCCGTGGAGGAGCATAAATGTGCAACAAACTCAAAAAAAAAAAAAAAAACTACAGCTTCAAATCCGCTAAGTTTTCTCTTCTCCTGCCGGCAGCAGAATAACGTCGGTAATTTTAACTGGAATCCGATCAGCAAGCTGAGCAAATCAAAGGAAGCTTGGAGGGGTGTTTGAACTCTTATCTTCTCGTCCTCTCTCCACACTCACACAGACCACACACGCACATACACACACCCACGGGGGGTTAAAACCAAAATCCCCTTTAGTTTATTTCTGTTGTTTGCCACTTGATCAAAATGGGCCTTAACCAAAAGGTTGAGATAGAGAGAGAACAACAATTTGAACAAAATGAACTAAACATATGAATTAAGTGTGTGAAAACGTACCATATCCCTCATGAATTTCTCAACATCAGCTCTCATAGTAGATAATCCGGTACATATTGGTAATACATAGGCACAGATTACTCACGGATAGTTTATGCATAAGGTGTAGATAGCTTTTTTCTTCTTTCTTCTTTATTTTTTATTTTGCTTTACATCTTTGTTTATTGCTACTGCCTTTTTGTTTTTTTAAATAAGAATTCAGGAAAATAATCGCAGCATAAATCAAATTGTTCTTTAACTCAAGTTGCATCTATCTCAATTTTTTGTTTAGAATATAGTTGTTTAGTACTCAAATGGTTTGGTTCATACCCTTAATTAATCCAATCCTAAACTCAATTTTCTGGATTTAAAAATTGAAATTCGCAAATTGTAGATCGAAAAAACACATTTTTATGAGATGAATGCATATAAACCAAATGTAAATCCTAAACAATGATGTAAAAACAAAGTAAATACAAGCAGGAGAACCTAAAACTTAGTGCACAAAATCTTTCTTACCTAAAATTTTCAAATATATTACTATTCAAATCAATTTTGGGTTTAGGTGCAGTTCTTGTCTTCAAATAATATAATGGATTGACAGACATATGCCTTTTTAATGCATTTAAAATTTTAAAGCATCTAGGTCGTATATGTCTAGGTAAACTATAATAATGATAAGTAGGCACAAACCTTTTGGACAAATTTCTTAATAGGGGAAGAGTGAGATTTAGGGGCTAGTGTGCTTCTTTTAAGTTAAATATGGTATTTAAAGTTGAGCTTTCACCTGCCTAGCCTAGACCGTGACGATTACTACTTGCTTTTTTCAGTTATAGTATGTGATTAAACTTAGTTGCGCCTAAAATTCTTCTGAATATTTTCTAAAATGAAGTCAAGAGCAATTCGTGATGACGAAGAAGATGATGATGATTACAATTACATACTATCGGTTTTTAGAGGATTATCATCAGTTGATGAGGTTGATGTTTTTGAAAGTGATGATTCTAATTTTGTTTGGATATTAAATGAACATGTGTTGAAAAAGGTAATAATAGGAAGAAAAAAAATGATCATGTATTTATATGTGCTTTTATGAATATTTAATTTATTCATTGTTGTTGTAATCTTAATAATGCGACATGCATTGTATACTATTGTACTATTTAGTAATTCATTTCATCTTATCCGTTTGTAATTTATTTGTTATTTTGTTTTGTTTTATTGTAAATTATCGTTAATACTTGTAATTATATAATTAATTGAAAGCAAAGAATTGTGAAGTCAAATAACATACAGGATATAGGCCACCCGCGGGAAAAACTATAAAATATACATAATTTTTTTGATTCTACAACATATAATGACAGTTTTTAAATAAAAAAAAAACCGTTGCTAAACATATACATTAGACAACAGCTAAAACAAAAATTGTCATCTAATGTTGATCTGATGCCGCCAAATTTAACATCCAACATCATATTAGACGATAAAACCATTGTCTAATATGAATGTTTAAAGACGGTTTTTAACCATCGTAAAAGGCCGTCAACCTTTTACAACTCTAGATACTATGACCGTTCGCCTAACCGTCCCCGTATCTTTTAACGATGGTTAAAAATCATTGTTCAATAACGTATTTCTACTAGTGACAACACGTTAACCCAATACTCTTTCAAAATAAAATAGCACTTCTGTAACCAATATCACTACAATAAATAAGGTCTTCTACGTCATATAAAAGGTTATGAAAAAGATTTCACAAGACGTCGTTGAAGGGGCGCATTAAATTCTAGAAGCAATAATGACATTTTAAAATGTGATAGGTCGTTATTTCTTTTTCCATGACACCAATGTAGTATCATCCTAATATTTTCAATTTTGTAGATGTTTATATTACAAAAGTTATGCAATGTTGTGCTTAACAATATCACAACTATAACCCATAAAAAAAATTATATCAACAACTATAAAAGAATGTCATTGTTTGATCTTGATGCAATTGGCAAATCTCGATGATGTTGCAATTTTAGACTTCTTCGACTCATTAGATGATGATGAACAACTAGAAACATATTTCAAATTGCTTATGTAGCTTATAAATAGACTAACTAGGTAGCCTCATCATAATTGTCAACGATTCTGCGTTGACAGGACAAGAATATGTATTAGAACAGTCTCGTCATGATTCTGTGTTGACAGGACGAGAATATGTATTAGAACAACCTCGTCGTAATTCGCGTTGACAATACAAGAATATGTATTAGAACAAACGAACGGGCATCCCCAAGATGTGTTTGAAATATGTCGTATGCACCGAGACACATTTGAGACAATTGTTCAATTAAGTCAAGGCTGCAACTTACTACATTCTTCAATTACATCAATAGAAGAGTCACTACTAATGTTCTTAAGAACGATTGCTCATTCGGACCGCAGTAGAGAGATACAAGATAGATTTGTTTGTCGCATTGTGTACATTAGCACCTGAAGTTATTAAACCACCAAATATATACATTGTCCACAAAGAGATTCAGTCCAACCCAAAGTATTGGTCATGGTTTAAGGTACAATCCGACTCTGCTCATAAATAAAGTTTATGACAAGTTGTTATAAATTAATATTAACTCATTGTTTATGAATTTAAATAGGATTGCATTGGTACAATATACAGTACCCACATAATGGTTGTCCTACCTATACATCAACAAGTAGTCTATAGAGGAAGAAGACATTCATGTACTCAAAATGTAATGGCGGCGTGTAGTTTTGACATGCTATTCACCTATGTGGATACTGGATGAGAAGACTCAGCTACTGATTTCAGAGTGTTAACTGAGATTATGAAAGATCCAACAAACAAATTCTTCATGCCACATTGCCCAAAATATTACGTTGTGAATTCCAGTTATAGCAACACGCAAGGCTTTTTGACACCATTTCATGGTCAGAGGTAACATATTCAATAATTTAGAAACAGTGGCCAGCCAATTGGACTAGAAGGGTTATTCGATTATTATCACTCTCCATTATGTAATTGCATATAGATGTGCTTTGGGGTCTTGAAAGCAAGGTTCAAAATTCTTAAGCTTATGACCAATTATTTGATGCCGAGACAATCGCTAATACCAATTGCTTGTTGTGTGATCCATAATTTTATTAAGATGCACGCGCAACATGATCTACTATTTAGACAATATGGTGTTGATTTGCCTTTAGAAGATATTGATGGAGAACAAAACGGACAACAAGGAAAGGAACAAGGTATGGACGTACAAGAAGCAAAAATATCCAAAAATGGGGACTCAGCGACAGCGTAATCAAATGGCTAATTTTAGGAATCATTTAGCTGATCAAATGTAAAATTGGTATATACGGTAGTAATATAGGCTAGAATTATTCACTAAGCAAACCTTTTTTTTTTGTTACTAATCATTCAATAGACTTATTTCTATTATTTTGCTATTTATTTGTAATGTACTTTTGGTTAAAAACTTATTTGTAGTTGACATGCTAATGTTAGTTACTATATTCTTGATATATAAATGAACTATTAATACGTGTTTATGGTAATTGGTATTCTAATTGTTGTTTACTTACGTACACCATTGTTTATTCAACTGATTAGTAAGTATATCACTTACATAGCAGGTAGTTCTAAATTATATTAATTATTAGAATATTAATTGTGGAGTTTATTAATTATTTACTATATTATTTAAAATACTATGAGGAGTTTTCAAAAATGTATAACGAAACACGCTTTCAGTTTTTTCTTATACTGATAACAATCTCTCAATAAAACTACGAAACACATTTTCAGAAATGAGAGAGAAGTTGAGAGTGAATTGTTGTGTGGAATTTAGGGTGAGATTAAGAGGTATTTATAGGGTTTTTTGGGGTGGATTTTCGGCTTGTGACCGTTGGGCCCTTCGCGTGCCCAACGGTCGGCCCATGACGGGCCTAACGGCAGGCCTGTGACGGACTGACCGTTGGGCACGTGAAGGGCCTAACAGTCACAAGTCTAGCGTGCTGGGAGGGCCTCTTGCGGGCTGCTTCGCGGGCCGAACATGTGCCTAGGCCGGGCTGAACAAGGGTGGTATCACGGGGCTAAACACGTGCTTGGGCCGAACCGGGCTTGGGCCGGGCGTGGGCCGGCACATCCCGTAATAGTACCGTATCGGGCCGTGCCGAACCCAACACTGTTACTGATTGGGCCAGGCCGTTCATGGACGACCCAACCCATTTGATACCTCTATATGCACATAATTTCTCATATGCTGATTCTTAAGGTGTAATTCATGCGAATTTTTTTCATTCGAATTACACTCAAAAAATATATTTTAACAACCTCTGACCTTTTTTTTTTTTTGCAGATTGCTCATTTTTTCCTCAGTAACAATTAATTTTCCTTTGTTTATAAATAATCATGATCAGTTCCTCTCTTTTTTATTTTTATTTTTATTATTACATATATATATAATTCTTGTCTTATTTGTACAGTCGTCCTCTCTTTTTTTTTTTTCGATTCTTATTTTATATATATATATATATATATATATATATATATATATATAAA